>NC_090337.1:55063112-55363148 GCF_035084215.1 Heptranchias perlo
CCCGTTAGTTGTTTAATTGTCCACCACCATTCACGACTGAATTTGGCAGGACTGCAGAGCTTTGATCTGATCCGTTGGTTGTGGAATTGCTTAGCTCTGTCCATAGCATGTTGCTTCCGCTGTTTAGCATGCATGTAGTCCTGAGTTGTAGCTTCACCAGGTTCGCATCTCATTTTTAAGTATGCCTGGTGCTGCTCCTGGCATGCTCTTCTACACTCCTCATTGAACCAGGGTTGATCTCCTGGCTTGTTGGTAATGGTAAAGTGAGGAATATGCCAGGCCAACGTGAGGTCATGAAAGGTGCGAAATAAATGCAAGTTTTTCTTTAGGGTAGGAAAACACAACAACCAAATTGTGCATAGCAAGGTCCCACAAATAGCAATGAGATAAATGACCAATTAATCTATTTTGGTGTGTTAGTTGAGCAATAAATATTGGCCAGAATACTGGGAGAACGTCCCTGATCTTCTGTGAATGCTTCCATGGGTTTTTGTACCTCCAGCCAAGAGGGTAGAGGGGGCCTCAATTTAACATCTCATCTGAAAGACCGCACCTCCAACAGTGCAGCACTCCTTCAGTACTGCATTGAAGGCCAACATCGATTATATGCTCAGGTATCTGGAGTGGGACTTGAACCCACGACTTTCTGAATCAGAGGCAACAGTGCTGCCACTGAGCCAAGGCTGACACCTAAAAAGGATTCTTAGTCATAGCACTGTAAAACATTAAAAGTTTACAGCACAGGAGGAGGTTATTTGGCCCATCATGTCATGAACAGGTGCAGAAAATAATCAATAAGGCTAATGGAATGCTGGCCTTAAATCTAGAGGACTAGAGTACAAGGGGGCAGAAGTTATGCTGCAGTTATACAAAACCCTGGTTTGACCGCACCTGGAGTACTGTGAGCAGTTCTGGGCACCGCACCTTCGGAAGGACATATTGGCCTTGGAGGGAGTGCAGCATAGGTTTACTAGAATGATACCCGGACTTCAAGGGTTAAGTTACGAGGAGAGATTACACAAATTGGGGTTGTATTCTCTGGAGTTTCGAAGGTTAAGGGGTGATCTGATCGAAGTTTATAAGATATTAAGTGGAACGGATAGGGTGGATAGAGAGAAACTATTTCCGCTGGCTGGGGATTCTAGGAGTAGGGGGCACAGTCTAAAAATTAGAGCCAGACCTTTCAGGAGCAAGATTAGAAAACATTTCTATGCACAAAGAGTGGTAGAAGTTTGGAACTCTCTTCCACAAACGGCAATTGATACTAGCTCAATTGCTAAATATAAATCTGAGATAGATAGCTTTTTGGCAATCAAAGGTATTAAGGGATATGGGCCAAAGGCAGGTATATGGAGTTAGATCACAGATCAGCCATGATCTTATCAAATGGCAGAGCAGGCACGAGGGGCTGAATGGCCTACTCCTGTTCCTGTGTTCCTATGTCTATGCCAGCTCTTCGCTGGAGCAATCCAAAATTAATTCCACAGCTCTGGGCTCTCCAACAGCTTTGCTGCTTTCTCCGCTTCAATTATTTGTCCAATTTTCCCTTAAAAGTCATTTTATTTAGTTTGCAGTGAAATTGCTGAGCGTACATTTTTAAACTATATGTCATGCATAATATACAAAAAAACAATGCTAAATACATATCCAGGCACAAAGTGGAACTTAAATGACAAACTGAAGAAAAGAAAAAAGAAAAAAAAAGTGAAGCTTTATTTACCCATAGCTCCCCTTAATGAGCAATTACTGAATGCCTGACAGGATGGCCTAGGTTTCCTAATCAGCATTATTTTTGGTAATAATCTGTTTATTTGAAATGGGTTACCGCCAGCATTCAAACAATGTTGATTGGAAAATCTAGGCTGACGTGTGAAGAAGCCACACAAATGAGCAAGGACTCAGGTTCGATCGCTACTCTGTGATGAGTTAGCTGATCTGAACTGGGGCAGTGGCGCCAGCATTACACGTGGCTTCAGTGTTCCCAATAGGTTCCATTGTACTTATGAACACTAACCGATAACCTCCCACCCCAAGTTGATATGTGAATACTGGGTGAGGAGTCATTGGGGCAAATCTGTGATCCTCCACAAGGTTGGGTAGCACACTGACACTGCTCACCCAGGTTCACTTGTGAAGAATGGGTGAAATACCAGAAGAACTGGAGCATGAGTCTGTGGCCTAGAAATTTGATTGCGCAGCGCCCATTTTTCAGGCGGAAAAAGGGGCTGCAGAAGCCAATATGGTGTGCAGCGTCAGTCCGCACTGGAAGTGCACCGCACGCCATATTGGTTAGAGTGCCCCGTAGACGTTCAGGGCACCCGTTTAAAACTGGCATTATGCCCATTGCTTATGCAAATCAGGGGGGGCCTCACAACTGTTTCAGACCCCATTGTATATTTTGTTGGTGACTGACCACAGTGTGCACGGTACTATCCTAATGAGGCCGGCAGACCAATTTGACGTGGATATCCTGCTGGATATTTACTCTCCATTTCCTGCATGAGATTTACAGCACATGGTGATGATTGTAGACTCAGCATTCAACATGTCAGATCAGTCTGCTGCAGCAATACAGAAAGAAAATAGGATGCTGAACTAAACTGCTAAATCTGTAGATTACAAGTCAACGATTGTCATTTCAAAACTGTACAGGAGTATGTTCCCAGTTTTAGTCACACTCAACAGAAGCATTTAAATCATGGAGGTGTTGCAAAGAAGAGCCAAAAAGTTGATCCCTCTCATGAGGATTGAGGTATGAGGAAGTGGTGGAGCAACTGGGATTCATAAGTCTTGAAAGGAGATGCTGAGGTATATAAGAACATAAGAAATAGGAGCAGGAGTAGGCCAATCGGCCCCTCGAGCCTGCTACGCCATTCAATAAGATCATGGCTGATCTGATCCTAACCTCAAATCTAAATTCATGTCCAATTTCCTGCCCGCTCCCCGTAACCCCTAATTCCCTTTACTTCTAGGAAACTGTCTATTTCTGTTTTAAATTTATTTAATGATGTAGCTTCCACAGCTTCCTGGGGCAGCAAATTCCACAGACCTACTACCCTCTGAGTGAAGAAGTTTCTCCTCATCTCAGTTTTGAAAGAGCAGCCCCCTAGTTCTAGTTTCACCCATCCTTGGGAACATCCTTACCGCATCCACCCGATCAAGCCCCTTCACAATCTTATATGTTTCAATAAGATCGCCTCTCATTCTTCTGAACTCCAATGAGTAGAGTCCCAATCTACTCAACCTCTCCTCATATGTCCGCCCCCTAATATAGAGGAATTATATAGAGGAATTATATCGAGGTATATATAGAGGAATTATATCGAGGTATATATAGAGGAATTATATAGCGTTTATATAGAGGTATAGTAGATACTAAATGGCACAGGGAAGGTAAATTCAAAGCACTATGTGTGCTGGGATCGGCGAATAAGGGACATAGGTTAAAACAGGTGAAAAAACAATTTAGGACTAATCCACGCAGATTTCCATCAGCCTTCTGTGTAAGGGGCTGATATCGATTTTTAAAACAAATTCGGGGGCATTCTTTGGGGATCCAGGCTGCTTACCTGGCCTGGACCCTCCCTTCCTGTTGGGGCCTACTTAAACCCATTTGGAAGCCAGTTCACCTCATCTCACTAGGTATCCTGGCCTTCAGTACTACACCAGATCCCGAATGAGTCAGGGAAGCAGGAACACCTGGTGTAGAGAGCCCCTTCCTCTGGGTCCCTTACAATCATTTCGGAAACTTGCAGAAACGGCCGAGATCAGGTATAATTGGCTCTCTATCATTTTCTGGCGGGTTCCATTGGCCTCCCGCCATTATGGTAGAAAACTTGCGGAGCCCCATGCTGATTTTCATGACCAGAGAGTTTGTGTTGCACTGTCCATGATTTTCCAACCTGAAGGAATGATCAACATTTAGAATAATCTTCCAAGTGGGACCCAAAAATCTTGATTCAAAATTCAGTTAGATCACATAATGATGGGATGGAGAGGAACTCAGATTTTTTTTAAAACTAGATAAATTAGCTAAGATCGACCAAGTGACCTCCCTCATCTATATTTATCTTGTGAAGTGGACAGCATTGGAGGGGACACTTGATATCTTTCAGGCTTTTCATGACTGTGTCCCCACAAAAAAATCCAGTATCAATAGACAAATGATGAAAGCAAATAGCAAATTTAAAACTTCCCTACCATCAATAGTTCAGCAAGTTTATTAAATGAGTAGAAGAACCATCAAAACCAGTTGGTCCCAGGTTCAACTCCTGGCCTATGTTGAGTTTAATCATTTCAGCCAGAGTGGCATCATCAGCGGTGCTATAGTTGGCCTACAGTGGGCAAGGAAGGGGGAAAAGAATCAGCCACAATTTCTGATCACTGTCCAGTGACTCCCGTTGGAAATGTGGATAGAATTGTACACAGCTGTGATGTCCTCCTCAGTGTAACAGCCCTTTCAACACTCATTCCCCAAGTTCACACACAAAGAATGGCCATTTGGCCCAAGTACTGGAAAAGTGAGGGAAATTTAAATAAAAAACATTTTTCAGCCATTCCATCATGGAAGTTTGACATTATGGCTCTTAAGTGTGAAACAAATATAAATTAAATAGCACTTTTTTTCTCATATGTTTAATTCTTTTGTCCTTTCACCTTTTTCAATTGTTAATCATTGAAATTGCAGCACAGAAGGAGGCCATTCAGCCCATTGCCTGGGTTGGTGTTAGCTTTTCATCTGGAGCTATCTACTCAAATCCAATTTCACTGCCCTTTCCCCAGATCATTTCCTATTCTTCCTGTTCAATTATTTATCATTACATTTTAAATGATGTTATAGCCTTTGCCTCAATATCCACTTGTGGTAAAGGACTCCAAGTTCTAAGAATCCCCTGTGTGAAAATAAAATATATTCTGACTATCCCTTGATTCTTCTAGTGATTGTCTTTTGGTAACTTGCTGTCTGGGGGGGAAACCCGAGTTCAAAAACCATGGGGGCAAGGATTCTAACCCAGGCTTCAGTCTGTGGTGCACTGTACTGAACGTGTTACAACAGTGGGCCACCCACTGTTCTATTCTTATGACTGAAGGTATAAAATAAAGCAACATTAATAACTTGTTAGAATGAAATTACCTTCTTTGTAACCTAGTTCCAATGAGAGTGTGCTTTATTGAGGGAAAAGAATTTGTCCTTGATGCTGATAAGAGAAATATTATTAAAATGCCAAGCAAATTCTAGCTCAATCTAACCTCCTCAGTTATCAGTTGTTACAAGTTGCAATCTTTTCCTTTTTAAACTCCCCTCAAAAGATAAGAACAAAAGTTCTGGTGAAAATCAAGGAAGCAAATTTAGACGATTGCACCCGACTTTTAAAACATCTTGAAAGTTTACCTCTTTTTTTGGTGCATTGATTTGAATCGTGCTCACCGAGATGCAAAGTGACCTTTCTTCTTGTCACTGCGCGTCATGACATGGTAAACATAGCAGACATTGTGAACATAATTTCCCATGTTTACTGTTTTTAGTAAAATATTAAAGGGTTTTAAAAGAGCAGGTTTACATTTTCATTAGAAATAACAATCAGAGGAACCCTTCCTGTTACAATTACAATGTTGCAAACACTCAGCGACCAGAGGAAATCCCCCCCTCCATGTTGAAGAATACAAAGTAGGATGCAATGTTGCCACGTTAAAGGCCAGTTACACAATTAGCTCTGGGGCATGTGCGGAAAGAAGAAACAGCGGCAATGAAAAGAAATGCAACGGATGTGGAAAACCTGAAATGTAAACAGGCAACATTCAACATGCAGAGTCGGATCCGAAAGAGAAAAATAATTTAACGTTCATGTTTTGGGTGGGACCTATATCAGAACTTATGTGATATTTTGACTTCGATCTTCAAAGGGAATGTCTGCAATATTAAAAGCCAGATCACAGTGTTTATAAAGAGTGGAGGAGAAAATAGAAATACATTGCTCAGGCAATAGGAGTATAGACGGACAAATGTGTATGAAAATCTTGATGTGGAGATGCCGGTGATGGACTGGGGTTGACAATTGTAAACAATGTTACAACACCAAGTTATAGTCCAGCAATTTTATTTTAAATTCACAAGCTTTTGGAGGCTTCCCCCTTCGTCAGGTGAACGATGTGAAATGAAATCCTCGAAATGAAATCGCATTTACAATTCACAGAACAATGCTTGGTGAGTACAGACAGTTTTTTCAACTGCCCGTTGCCAAGGCAATCAGTGTGCAGACAGACAGGTGTTACCTGCCAGGTCTCACAGAATATACAAATCACCAAAAAAAAAAAACAACAAACAAAAAAAAACAGAGATAGAGAGGTAGAAACATAGACCTTCGGGTAAGCGTTCTCCAAGGCGGCCTTCGAGACACACGACAACGCAAAATCGTCGAGCAGAAATTGATAGCCAAGTTCCGCACCCATGAGGACGGCCTCAACTGGGATCTTGGGTTCATGTCACGCTACACGTTACCCCACCAGCGAACAAATGTTATCTGTTTTTAATATAACGGGTCAGTTGCTGTCTTTTCTATGTTTCTACCTCTCTATCTCTGTTTTTTTTTGTTTGTTGTTTTTTTTTGGTGATTTGTATATTCTGTGAGACCTGGCAGGTAACACCTGTCTGTCTGCACACTGATTGCCTTGGCAACGGGCAGTTGAAAAAACTGTCTGTACTCACCAAGCATTGTTCTGTGAATTGTAAATGCGATTTCATTTCGAGGATTTCATTTCACATCGTTCACCTGACGAAGGGGGAAGCCTCCGAAAGCTTGTGAATTTAAAATAAAATTGCTGGACTATAACTTGGTGTTGTAAAATTGTTTACAATATGAAAATCTTGTTGGAGACTGATCTCGGAACCAGATGTTGGATTGTGCATGCGAACTAACATTGCTCACTCTGATACCTGGTAAGTATGACTCATACCACATTTTAAGATTATTGATCCACTTCCTTTGGCAGTCGCATCTGCCGTGTGAGGGGTGAATTTGGCAACAAGTGGAACGCTGCATGAGACTCCTGTGCGCAAACTTATCCAAAGTCACCAACGTGACTTGATGATACTGCTTATCTGAAAATCTGTGTTAAAAGTGCAATGTTGGCAGACACAGGCAGGTTCAGGAGTGAAACCCCTGTTCCAGGTTGTTGTTGGTGCTTGCAATGGCGGGAGCATCTGAAGACATGCTTCTTGTTACAGGCGACCCACTCAGACCAAGATTTGAGCCCATCAATATCTAGCCCAGAATAGTTTTTCTTGACTTACCATGGCTGCTGCAGAGACCATAAGAACATAAGAAATAGGAGCAGGAGTAGGCCAATCGGCCCCTCGAGCCTGCTCCGCCATTCAATAAGATCATGGCTGATCTGATCCCAACCACAAAACTAAAGAACACACGAAGTAGGAGCAGGACCCGGCCACTCAGCCCCTGGGCCCTCTCCGCCACCCACAGGGCATTGACCGATCCGAACTCAGCTTCATGTCCAATTTCCTGCCCGCTCCCCATAACCCCTAATTCCCTTTACTTCTAGAAAACTGTCTATTTCTGTTTTAAATTTATCTAGTGATGTAGCTTCCACAGCTTCCTGGGGCAGCAAATTCCACAGACCTACCACCCTCTGAGTGAAGAAGTTTCTCCTCATCTCAGTTTTGAAAGAGCAGCCCCTTATTCTAAGATTATGCCCACAGATGAAGAAATGTGAGTTGCTTGGAGACGATGGCAACAACAAAGAGTTATACAGGTACCTTTAACATGGCTAACTGTCCCAAAGTGCTACGCAAGGAGCAGAAGTTGGGAGAGGAGTTAGAGGAATGAAAGCATTGTTTTGAGAAATCATATGAAGCTAGGGAGAGAGTTTGCAAGGTGGAGGGGTTTAGGAAGAAAGTTCCAGATTTGAAGGGGTGTAATGGCTGAAGGCTCTAGCCCCAATGGTGGAGTGGTGGGTGGGTAAATGCACATAAGCCAGAATCAGCAGAGCGAAGAGAGCAACCTGGTACCCAGGGCTGAGGAGGGTGCAGAGGCAGAGTGGTTCAGGGCCATAAGAGAGATTTGTAAACAAAGACAAGGATTATGAAATCAATTTTCTGGAGCACCGGCAGCAGCCAGAAGTTGGCAGGCTAGTGGGACTTAGTAATGGGTAAGATACTGGTGGCAGAGATTTGGATGCGTGGGAGTTTATGTCGGGTGAAACTAATGAGATAGATATGGAGAATGGTGGAGATGTTGAGCCTAAAGGTGAGAAAGCCTTGGTTGAGGGTAACAGCAGCAGTTGGAGTGAAACAGGGATAGAGGCAGGTGATACCAATGGTTGAAGTAGTTGGTCCTCATGATGGACTGGATGTGGGTTTGAATCTGAGCTCAAGGTCAAAGAGAACACTGAGCTTGTACAATGCTGTGTTCAGCCTGAGTGAGCAGCTGGCTTGGGGGAGGGAGACAAGGGGAGGGAATGGAGTCAGGGACAAAGTCAACCTTTCTGGCAGGAGGCAAACAGATTAACCTTGGTCTTGCCAACGTTCAACTACAGCAGGTTTTGGTTCTCTGCAACATGATGTTGGACAAGAGTCGGTGGACTTGAGGATAGTGGCGGAGAAGTAAACCTGTCATTGTCATACATTTGGTGGGCGACCTCTTGCTTTTGGCTAATGTCACCTAGAGGCATAATGCCGATGAGGAAGAGGAGTTGGGCTAAGCATGAAAAATTGTGGCATGCCAGAGGAGACCATGTGAGCTGCACAAAGCACCAGTTATCTCAAGTAACTCTGGATATCGAGAAGGAAATAGACATGAAGGACTTAGATTGTACCAAATGTTCGACCTTAGGGTAATGCATGAAGACGGCGTGTAATTGAAAAATAAAAGCAATGCAATTAAACTTCATGCATTTCTTTCAGGGCTTTCAGAAAAAAATCAAATTTGTTTGCTTTAGAAGTACAATGAATGTACTGCTACCTCTAAGTTTTGCTTGTGTTAATTAAAGATGGGAAAGTTTAATTATAGACTTAAATCTTTTATGTTTTAATGATATGGTAGCAAATTTAAAAAAAAACAAATTCAGTACTTTAAAAACAGTAATGGCCTTTCCCTCTAATCCCTAGCTGTGGTTCCAACGCTCTGTGCTTGCTTATTGAGCCCTCCCAGTTGCCATGAGTTCCTTCCCCAACATTCGCGGTTGGGAAAAGTACATGGTGAAGAGTAAGATACTGAAAAACACCAATTATACAGCTGCTCATTTGCACTTCATTTTCTTTTGTGTGGAATGGTTTGAACAATCAGTGCTCCCGAGGAATCCTTTATTTTGGATAAGAGGGACCTTTACACAAATTCTAGATCGTACGAGTGTCGCTTGCCTCCCACGTAAACCTGGGCATCTCTGCCCGAATGGCTTGAACTGTGCAACCCTCGTACATTCTTGTGCTTAAAAAGGATTTAAATGCATAGCTTACATTTTTGTCGTATTTTAATCATCATCTTTTTACTTATCTTTCTTTTTTGTCTTGTCAGAGCATCTGCTGATTTCAGCTTCTTCTATACGAAATGGTGGTGGAGTAGGCTTTACACAGGAAGCAATGGTCTTCAACTTATACCTCATCCATAAATACAGATTTGGAAAGCAGGCATGACTTTCCAAGTGGTGCTGAAAAATGTCAGCCATGGCTCAGCCTCTGAGACAGAAGGTGGTGCTTTCAAGCCCCACTACAGAGATTTGAGCACATAATCCAGGCTGACGGTGCTGAGGGAGTGCTGCACTGTCAGAGGTGCCGTCTTTCGCATGAGACATTCAATTGAGGACCATCTACCTTCTCAGGTGGATGTAAAAGATCCCAAGGCACTATTTCAAAGAAGAGCAGGGGCATTCTCCTCAATGTCCTGGCCAATATTTATCCCTCAACCAACTAAAAAATAGATTATCTGGTCTCTATCACATTGCTGTTTGTGGGAGCTTGCTGTGCGCACATTGGCTGCCATGTTTCCTACATTGCAACAGTGACTACACTTTAAAAAGAAGGTACTTAATTGTATGTAAAGTGCTTTAGTCATGAAAGGTGCTATATAAATACAAGTCTTTCTTTCTTTCTTTCTTGCTATGGCAGCTCAGAGGTCTAAATAACCACAGTAAGAGATCAGAGAGAAAGATAAAAGGTTTGGTTTCATCAGTTCCACCAATGCCATTTCAAAATTATTTTCACCATAGAGAAAGCTTTAGGTCAGGCTAAACCCTGAAACTTAGCCAAAGTTCTTTGTAAGTCATCAAGGTAAATACATGCTGTAGTTTTGATTTGATATTAAAAAAAATTGCTCTGCCAATGACAACAGTGCATAAGTACATAATGTGGGGTAGTATTGAGCCATCCAGAGCAGGAAGATCCCATATTCGAGCCCTGGTCTATGCCAAATTTACCAATCTCAATTAAGATGGAATTGGGATTCTGCAATGGTCCTCAGTGTCTCTGAGCTAGGGCGGAGAAAAAAGATCACCCCAAGCTTTTGTCCCTATCAATTACCAGTAATCCGTGCACATGGCTTGGGATAACAGCCCCTCCCCATGGCTCAACAGTCTGCCAACATTCATTATCTATGCACACACATGAAGGACAGCCACTTGGATGGATGGCTCTGTCACCATCATTTACCATGGTGTATTTACCCTTTGTGTCACCAGCATAGCAAACTAATTTAGCTTCATGTCAAAAGTATGGACACTTGGGTGCAGGGCTTTGGGACTCAGGGAATCACACCTTTAGTGGTTGAAGGAGAAATTGAGTGATATTTTAATTGGTCTGTATTAGGTTTCTTGTTCTTTTCTAACGTTATTACCCCTCATTATTTTAGCTTTCATAGGTGAGTCCTGAATCTCCATACTTTCAAGTAGGCTATCATGCCTTGAGGTTTGGCTAAGCTTTAGGTAATGTACCCGAGGAAGCAACCAGCAAACCCTGTCTAGAAATTATCTTGTGCCTTCATAAGTTCTCACTGAGGTCTTTTAAAGTGAGAGAGCATCACGTCAAACCTCATTTCAAGTTTAAAATATCATGTGTATTTATTTTACAAAAGGTGAACAAGCGGATAAGAAGCAGTCATACATTATAATTATATACTGATGGTAAGTAACTTTCCACCGAACTCGGTGAGCGAACAAAAAATTAAAAGGATCACTAAGTGCACATCTGCCCTGGTGGTTTGTGGCTAGTGGAAGTTATGAGCCATTTCAACACCTAATCAGATGCAGATTGCCAGTGCACAGCTCTGAACTAATCTGTGGTGGTATCACATCATAAATTCACTCTTCCCACTCAGCGTGAAACTGCTGCTTTCAGGCCAGCTTAGGCTTGACCATTTCCAAACTAGACAACCACTTCCATGAAGGTTTGGAGATCAGTAATGAGGTAATCATTTCTAAAATCAAACATTCAGATCTAAAACGTCACTTGGTATTAGATATTTTGAAGATGCTTTCACCCTGTTTTCCTTCTACCATATGACTAGTGCATGTAATTTATTTGCAGGTTACAACATTAGTACATCACAAATATTCAAATCATCTCAATTTGACTTGAAAATTCTTAACTTTAACCCCCAAGTGCCCAGGCGAGAATGGGGCATAGGCGGTGTTAAAATGCTTGCAGTGACCTAGGCACCCGATCCTCATTGGTGTCGTGCTGCCGCCATTTCAACAAGCGGTTTCTGGTCAGTCAGCGAGGCCATCATACCAGGCAGGCGAGGGCCTCGTTGAAATTCAAAACTCAGGGCCTGATGATGTAATTCAGACCCTGGTTATATTTAAACCTTCGGTAGCCATGCAAGGAGCACCAGGCAAGAATGAGCAGCAAGCCCAGAAGAGGGCCGAAAAGGTAAGTACATTTAAAAAATATAGTTTCCATATGGGCTTGGAGGAGCAGGAATGCTCCTTTGGCCCCCCCCAGGGTCCTAGCCTTCCCACCTCCAACAGAGCTATACCCCCCTCGCCCCCCACTCCCAGCCCCACCCCACCACTTATCTGACTGCTGGGAACCGTTCCTGCTGTGCTCGCTTGACTCCCGCCCACTGGCCTGATGTCATTGACGCTGGGTTCGGGCGGGAGTCAGGCCTGGTATATTTAATTGCGGCCCGGGAGTTAAAATGGCCCGGGCTTTACATTGGCGAGCTGAGGTGAGCCTGACACATGCCTTGCCAGCCCCATGCTCACCCCTCACCCAATATCTGTATGAGAGAATACTTATATAATATCCAGATGACTGTGTACCTGTACTCTGTGTTTTCCGATCACATGAGACAGGTACAGCTGAGGACCTTCAGCTTTAAGTATGTTGACACTCCTTTCAGTCACATCCGAACCCCAAAGACCAAGCTGAGCGGCAGTAGAAGGGGAGGCAAACCCATGCGGCAAATTAGAGAATTGTGTGCAAAAAGAATAACATGAGGGCAGATCTCCTCTTTTGCTATTTGTAGTGAAGCTTTATTCGAGTGGTTACAATTTATTTTGAAAAGCAAATATACGACCACTCCCCCCGATTCTTGAGGGGCACAAAAATGACAAAGTCATGAATGCACATATCTCAACTTGCTAACTTGAAAGTCAGTGACACAGGCCCTACAAAACGAGGGACAAATGGCCAAAAACAGACTAATGGCCAAAATCAGGAACGCCTTATTAAATGATGCTCAGCACCACAAATAATCCAGTACTTTCTTATTTTCCATTATCTGCTTCCATTTAGTTATGATTTTCACAAATCCAAATCGCAATTAAAAGAGTTCCAGTCTGATATGTGCTCAACTTGTTTTATTCACACTTCCAGTCAGATGGATTAAAACATTATTGTATTTTGATGCTACATATTTTAAACCTTAAAACTCATATCATCAAAATACAATAAGTTGTTGATCCCTCTGACTAAGAAATCTAAGCAAAATTCAGCACACAAGAGTGCCTCCTTTCCCCTTCCTCGAACTTCTGTAACCCCCAAAATGACTTGAGGGTCACAACAATTCCAGGAACATTTTCAAATTCAGCAATACTGCTCTGAAATGGAAACAAGACAAGATTGAAAGTAATCTGCATTATTGGATGTCCTAATCAAATGGGAATGGTATGTGCAAGTGTGTGATGTCTGTTGAGGTTCTTTAATTGAATCATTTTATTTTTTTACTTTGAGGAATGTGTGATGTTTTATTTGACCAATAGTTGTTGAGTTTATATTTAAATAATGAGTTTTCTTTTTGGGTTTCTAATGTGTCCTGCAGATGCAGACGAGTATGTTTACTGTGATGTGGTCGTTTTGGAGTCTGGGATACAGATGGGCCTGATTGTGATTGAGGGAAAGTTTAGAGCAGTGGAAAATAGGTCAGAAAGAACGGGCAATGTGCAGGAAATCAACCGGTAAAGTCAGTGTGGATTAGCCGAGAGGAAATGCAGCAAGTAAATGTAGTAAGCATCAAAAAGTAGGAAACAGAGAAAGCAAATAATTCAGAGAGAGAGAATACCAGCTGGCAGAGCACAAGGATGTGCACAAGTGAAAAGACGGCATTATTACTAGCTTTTAATTTATTTCCCTATCTGTTTGGTGCTGCTCATTTTGTTAATAAAGATTAATGTCCTTGGTTTGTTCCGTTATGATCTGCGGAGAAGTATGATACGTGGGAACCTCATTCTGCGTCAACAGTGTCCAGGTAGCTCATTATAAAAAGTTACCAAGCTGTTCCAGACAACACCACCACAGTGCACATGAAGGTCGGTGTGATATATGATTTTAATCACTCAATAATTCATTAAGATACAAACCTACAAGTCATTTATGATTTGACACATGTATGGAGAAAAATATAAATTGATGACTGGTCACACCCACCTTTGTTAACACATTAAACAAATGTATTTACTTCTATTTTCCTAGTTGGCAAGAGTGTATCAGATTTGTCACAGAGGGCCCATGATGTTTGGGATGCAGGCAGAGCTGGATCCACTAAAAAGGCCTTCTCAATTCATTAGGTGGTGACTTGACTCATGCACCAGAGAAGGAGGCAATGCTGTCTTCTTGCACCAGTCAGAAAGTGCTGCCTGGTGGATCAAACTGATCCATTGACTTATTCCCAGGAAGGTCCCATATTCCATTGCCAGTCTGAACTGAATTCATCTATCTCAGCTGCAGTGGTGGTAGGGTGCTATGACTTGCTACAGTGTCAGGGTTAAGGAGTGGAAACATCAGCCAGCGTTCCTTCTCCTGATCACTATCATGGATCTTGATGGAAATGGATGTGTGGGCAAGATCAAACTGTAACATCTTCCACAGTCCGATAACTTGGCCACGCTCACTGTCACCATTCATGCTCACATATGAACAATAGCCATTTAGGTAAGGTACTGGAGGACGTGGTGTCCTCAGAACCATACTCCAAATAAGGCAATCAATGATACCAGCAAAATGTGATCATCTTCTGTGGCTGTGGTGTGTTATACCTTCTTAGCTTTCTCAACCTCTCTGCGATGTTCATTACAGTTGACCAATCCATTCTCCTCCGTGATCCACCTCTGTGGGGCTACCCTTGCTTCGTTCCACTACTACCTATCCCAATGTAGTCAGCACATCTTTACTGATGGCTTCTGCTTCCAACCTCTCACAGTCACCTCCAAAGCACCTAGTTCCATCCTTTATTCCTCATTTTACTCATTCACCTGTTGTTCCTAGGAAACATCATCTGTAGGATAGATATGTTTCCACATGTACACTTATGACGTCAAGCTCTACCTTCTCCCCGCTATCTTGGATTCCATAATTATGCCCTGTTGTTAGAAGATCTAACATCAAGTTGTTGAAGAGCCAAAACTTTCTCTAGTTGAACATTGGGAATGCTGAAGCCATCTTACTTGGCTCTTGTCAAAAACTCATACATTGGCCTCTGACTCCATCGCCCTCCATGATTCCTCACTTAGGCTGAACCAGATGGTGCACAACTTTAGTGTTCTGTTTGACTTTGAGTTGAGCTTCAAATCTCAAATCCTTTCCATCACTAAGACTACCAATTTCCACTTCTACAACAGCGCCCGTCTCCACCTTTACCTCACCTCCTCCAGACGTGACTTCTCCAATGTTCTCCTTGCTGGCCTCCCAAGCTCTACCTCACCGAAACTGAACTCACCCAGTATTCTGACTCCTGAATCCAGTTCCACACTAAGTTTGAGTCATCCATTCTTGCATGATCGCTATTGGCTTCTTTCCCACCAGTGCACGGAATTCAAAATCCACGTCCTCATTTACAAATCTCTTCATGATCTCGGCCCGTCCGACCTCTGCAATCTCTTCCAGCCCTGCATCCCAGTTCATGCCCTTCGGTCCTCCACATCTGACTTCTTGCGCAGTGCCCCTCTCTTCACTTCTCCATCAATAGCAGAACCTTCAACCATTATAGCACTACTCTCTAGAACTCTCTACTTAAATCGATCCACCTTGCTGCTTCTCTCCCTGATTTTAAAAGCCTCTTCAAGACCAATAACTTGATCGCGCTTTCAGTCATTTTTTCTAACTCACGTATTACTGCTCGCTGTCTCCCTGTAAAGATCCTTGGGATGTTTGCTAAGTTAAAAGTGCCTTATAAATGCAAGCAGCGGTTGTTTTGGAGTTGCCATATTGGGAAAGTTCAATATCTGCTGGATTGTAAGTTTTTTGATATTTTTTTTTGAGGAGTCAACTTTATTATCATTCATTTCTTTTTGTAAAATTATCTCATTTTTTTCCAGGATTGCTGATGCATATAATAACATTTTGTAGGTAATAGCATTCTTGTCAGGTTGCCAAACAAATTAAATAAAAAGTTGCGAGAACATTTTTCCAACAAAGCCCCTTCAATTAAAGGCGTTGCCAAATTCCCCCAAATTCAACCATTTGTGAAGATTGAACAAATGCTTCAAATCTTCCAGCTAGTGCAGAAGAAGCAGCGAGCTGATGGTTCACTTCAGAGCTATTCTCTGGTGAAACGCAGAAATAGTTTCTGCTCATTTGTAACATTCTTCAGCTGTTATTGCAGCTGGGGTTTCATAAAGCAAAATTCAACATACTTCTTAAACCTGATTTTTAATTAATGTTATAACATAAACATTTAGGTGTCTGCCTTGGCTCAGTGGTAGCACTCCTACCTCAAAGTCAGAAGGTTGTGGGTTCAAGTCTCATTCCAGAGACTTGAGCACATAATCCAGGCTGACACTCCAGTACAGCACCGAGGAGGTGCCGTCTTTCAGATGAGACCCCATCTGTCCACTCAGGTGGTCATAAAAGATCCCATGGCACGATTCGTAAAAGAACTGGGGAGTTTTCCTGCTGTCCTGGCCAATATTTATCTCTCAACAAACATCACTAAAGCAGATTTTCTAGACATTATCTCATTGCTGTTTGTGGGACCTTGCTGTGTGTAAATTGGCTGCCGCCTTTCACCACATTACAATAGTGATTACACTTCAAAAGTATTTCACTGGCTGTAAAGAACTTTGGGAGGTCCTGAGGTCATGTAAGGCGGGATATAAATGCAAACTCTTTCTTTCTTTAAAGACATTTTGAAAAACTGGTAGTGAAAGGAGAAAAGGAAATAGATTGGTCTCACTTATCTTTTGAATCGATACCCATATCCAACCCTTCCGCTGGTTGCCACAGATGGACAGAGACAATGTAATAAAACCTGTGCACTTCAGCAGAGAAAGACTGCACTACCAAGAAGCAACATTATTCATCAATAAAAAAAAACTGTGCTATATTGTGGCAAAACATCGCAAATGTTGCTTCCCCCAACACTGCAAATTAGTACAAATATTGCATCTATCAATGGGGAACATTGCAGGGGTAAATGCAAGGAATATTATTTGAACTCACCTTCAGTCAACATCATATGGATAGTACAAGGAACGAAATGGATCAATACTGTCAACTAGTACCAATTTCTTTATTTTCAATTGGTTTTAAAACAGTCGTGACCTTCAAGCTCCATGGGAACCCTGTATCCATTCATTTTAATTGAACTGGTGAGCTAGGATGACATAGGGCAAGGAGGTCATGGCCCGGAATTTCTTGGATCGCACTCAGGCAGCAGTTGCGCTGAAATGTACATCGGTTTCTACGTCAATCTTGCTGAAGGCAACGTGCTGAAATTTCCTGAGGATTTCATCAGCATACCCCGGAATGTAAAAACCGGCATAAAACAAACGGAAATCAGGGTAAGCAATCGGGGCCCGAGGAAAGTGCGGAGCAGACACTACCTTCCTTCTTTTGGTCCCTCTTTATCTTATTGATGTTATTAAAATTTGAAGCCATCAAGCCATCATTCATGCACAATAGGCACAGCATGTTTAAGAAAATGCAATTGTGGAAGTTTTGCTCTTTTTAATGTAACAAATTCTGATGCCATAAAAAAGCATTCAAGGTATAGAAAATACAGTGCAGGTCTCAGCAAGGAGAAATATGTATATATTAAAAAAATGCATAAACAAAATCAATGTGAAACACCAGAAATGGTCCTGCTGCGCCTAAAATTGTGTGTTCAGAATGGGCGTAAATGCAGGAAACTCCCCTCTTCTGCCCTTTTGTGTGGGAGGTCGGGCTATGTTATTGAGCCACGGCAGGTTTTGGCAGACGCAACTCAAGCACACGCAAATGATCCAGGAAATGTTTTGCCGCAAAACCAGCATAAATCAGTTACCATAAGACCATAAGAGATAGGAGCAGGAGTAGGCCATTCGGCCCCTCGAGCCTGCTCCGCCATTTAATGAGATCATGGCTGATCTGATTTTTACCTCAACTCCACTTTCCCGCCCTTTCCCCATATCCTTTGACTCCCTACGCGCGAATTTCCTCAGGAAAAAACTGTGCAACTCCCTTCTTACACCATAGTTATGCTGAAATTTTCCAGGAAATTTCAGACCTACCTTGGAGCTTGTCTGTTCCACAGTATTGAGGACAGTGGGAGTGTAATGTTTTCAGTCTGATAGGGTTAGAAGAAGAGGGGTGGGAGGAGGCTTATGTGGAGCATAAACACCAGCATGGACCAGTTGGGCTGAACAGCCTGTTTCTGTGCTGTATATTCGATGTAGTTCCACTTAGTCTGTTTATGGACTGTTCTTAATCAATCCCTTAGTCTCATTCCTGTTGATTATTTGCTGAAGCATTTATTTATAACAAGTTACGAGAAACAGAAAAAGGAGGCTTGTGATGAATGTAAGGATCATAATGCAGTAGAGAACCAGGCGAAATACAGAAAGTATAGAGGAGATCTAAAAAAGGGAATAAGGGGGGCAAAGAGAGAGCATGAGAATAGATTAGCGACTAACATAAAAGGGAACACAAAAGTTTTTTATAAACATATAAATAGTAAAAGGGTAGTCAAAGGACAGGTGGGACCAGTTAGGCTCAAAAAGGAAATCTTCTTATGGAGGCAGAAGGCATGGCTGAGGTACTAAATGAAAACTTCGCATCAATCTTCACTAGAGAAGAGGATGCTGCCATTGTAGCAGTAAAGGAGGAGGTAGTAGTGATATTGAATAGGATAAAAATAGAAAAAGAGGAAGTACTTAAAAGATAGGTAGCGCTCGAAGTAGAAAAGCCACCCGGTCCAGATGGGATGCATCCAAGGTTATTAAGGGAAGTAAGGGTGGAAATTGCGGAGGCTCTGGACACAATCTTCCAATCCTCCTTAGATATGGGGACGGAGCCGGAGGACTGGAGGATTGCAAATGTTACACCCCTGTTCAAAAAAGGGGAGAGGAATAAACCCGGCAATTACAGGACAATCAGCCTAACGTTAGTGGTGGGGAAACTTTTAGAGAGAACAATCTGGGACAAAATTAATTTGCTCGTGGAAAAATATGGGCTAATAAATGAAAGTCAGCACAGATTTGTTAAAGGGAAATCATGTTTATTGCGGTTGATGATGTGTATACGGATTTTCAAAAGGCATTTGGTAAGGTACCACATAATAGACTTGTTAGCAAAATTAAAGCCCATAGGGTTAAAGGAACAGTGGCAGCGTGGATGCAAAATTGGCTAAGGGACAGAAAGCAGAGAGTAGTGAAAAACGGTCCTTTTGCAGACTGGAGGGAAGTATACAATGACGATCCCCAGGGGTCAGAATTAGGACCACTGCTCTTTTTGATCTTTATTAATGACCTGGACTTGGGTATAGAGGGTTTAATTACAAAGTTTGCAGATGACACAAAACTTGGAAATGTAGTAAATAATGTGGAGGATAGGAACAGTCTTCATGAGGACATAGACAGACTGATGAAATGGGCAGACATGCGGCAGATCAAATTTAACGTAGAGAAGTGTGAAGTGTTGCATTTTGGTAGGAAGAATGAGGAGAGGCAATATAAACTAAATGGTACAATTTTAAAGGGAGTGCAGGAACAGAGAGACCTGGGGGTGCACATACACAAATCTTTGAAGGTGGCAGGACAAGTTGAGAAGCCTTAAAAAAGCATATGGGATCCTGGGCTATAATAATAGGGGCATAGAGTACAAAAGCAAGGAAGTTATACTAAACATTTATAAAACACCGGTTAGGCCTCAGCTGACATATAGGGCTCGATTTTAGGAGGGAAGCGGGCTAGCAGCGGGGGGTCGACTGGGCGCGTGGGTAATGCGCCCAGTTAATTTGGGGTGCTCCGCACGCGATTGCAGCCTAATTGAAGACACTTACCTTGGTTTCTGGGTTTCTCGTCCTAGACTTGCGCAGTGGGCGCACTGCGCAGCTGCATCACAGGCTGTCAGCAGGAGGAGCCCTATTTAAAGGGGCAGTCCTCCAAAGCTCCTCCTGCAGCAAACAACCAATTTTGAATCATGGAGCAGGCCAGAGGCAAGGCTGCTCCAAGGTTCTCTGATTCCTCACTCCAGGTGCTGCTTGATGGGGTGAGGAGGAGGAGGGAAACAATTTTCTCAGTGGACTGGAGGAAGTGGCCTGCCTCTGCCACCAAGAAGGTCTGGCTTGAGGTGGCAGAGGAAGTCAGCAGCAGCAGTAACATCTCCCGAACCTGGGTCCAGTGCAGGAAGCGCTTTAATGACCTAACCAGGTCATCCAAAATGAGTATACTTATGCATTCTCCCACACTCCGTCTTCCACATCACCTCCACCACCACACAACTCCTTCTGCACTGCCACCACAATGTACTCGCATCACTCCTCACATCCACTCAGCCATCATCCTCACCTTGCCTGCACTTACTCACCACCCCAGTTCCCATTCGAACACTATCACGCAACCCAATCCTCATGCAATCTCATGGCCATGTCTCACACGCACCCTCCCTGCATCTCCCTCACGCTCACCCCCACCCACACCAATGCACACAGCGGGTCACTATGCAACCATCACTCAATCATGCCTCTCTGTGTTTTACCTTGATAGGAGGAGATGCCAGAAGGCCCAGGAGATGGATGATGGCGAAAGGGGACATGGAAGTGGGGACGCCACTCAAAGCGCTTCCACGTCTCACCCGTTGCCCCACCTCAACCAGTACCTGCAGTGCTGCCTCCTCTCCAGGTGCTCAAGTCTGCCCCTGCACAGGTGCAGGTGGAGCAGTCTTCGGAGGGGTCCTCATGGGCACTGAAACCCAGAGGGCGTCTGCACAAAACATCTCATTGGTCAGGGCATGGACAAGAGCAACCTGCCACTACCTCTACTGAAGCCACAGGGGTAGCACCACGTAGGGGTTCCCGTAAACGTAAGGCAAAGGTTTTGTGAGCACAAAGGGAATGCACAAGGGTGTTTGACGATTTGTCATGTTTTTCATTTATATTTGTTTTCTTCCACATTCACAATAAATCTTATTATTATCACCACTACTGCCACGTCTTGCCCATTCTTGACTGGCTTGTGGAATAGGTCCCTTTCATGAGGTTCACCATGAACACGCACACTTGATGCCACCCATTGGGTCATTCTACAGTGGGTGTAGGTGTAGTTGCACCACTGTTTTGTGCAGGGGGCGGGGGAGGGGGCTGGTGTGGCCGCTCCTCTGTCCAGGTGATGAGGACTGGACTCTTCATACAGTCTGATGTTTGGAGAACCATTCACATATCAGTGACTCCCTGGCCTCACGAGCAGCCAGGTCAGCCGCTGTTCTGCCCATGGGTTGTTCCTCCTCCTCCTCCTCCTCCTCCCCGCCCTCCTCCTCCTTGGCCTCCTCCTCCTCCTCAATATAGGTGGCAGATGTGGATGGGGCCTCCTCCAGTGGCACCCCTCTCTGTTGTGCCTTGTTGTGCAGGGCACAACAGACGACTATAATGCGTCCCACTCTGTCTGGTGCGTATTGAAGCGCTCCCCCAGAACGATCAAGGCACCTAAAGCGCATCTTGAGCAGCCCTATAGCCTGCTCAATTGTAGACCTGGTAGTGATGTGGCTGTCGTTATATCGACGCTGTGGCTCGGTGGTGGGGTTCCTCAGAGGTGTCATAGGCCACGTGTGCAGGGGTTATCCCTTGTCCCTGAGGAGCCAGCCCTTGCGGGTGTTCGGTGCGTGGAAGAGGGGCGGGATGTTGGACTCCCTGAGGATGAAGGAATCGTGGCAGCTGCCAGGGTATCTGGCGCACACATGAAGGAATCTCTTGTGGTGGTCACAGATGAGCTGAGTGTTGATGGAATGATAGCCCTTCCTGTTGATGAACAGTCCTGGCTGGTGTGGAGGTGCTTGTATTGCTACATGGCTGCAATCGATTACACCCTGCACCCGTGAGAAGCCAGCCACAGCGTGGAATCCCACTGCCCTCTCCATCTGGCTGAGGTCATCCACGGGGAAGTTGATATAGTGCGAGGCCCTGCAGAACAAGCCGTTCTGCACTTGTGTGCAGATGACTGAGAGACCCCGGCGATGTCCCCGGTGGCATCCTGGAAGGATCCGGAGGTGAAGAAGTTGAGGGCAGTGGTGACTTTGACAGCGACAGGTAAGAAGATACTGCTCGTTCCATCTGGGAGCAGCTCGCCATTATGGAGGCTGCTGATGTCCGCGACTACCTGTCGAGTGACTCTGAGCCTCCGTATGCACTGGTCCTCAGAGAGGTCCAGGAAGCTGTGGCGAGGGTAGTGCCTTCTGTAACGCTTCTCTCTCTGCGGTTGCCCTCCCTCCGACTGCCAAGGATTGAATGGTCCCATGACAACCCAATGCTGTTGCTTCACCACCAACTGAGGCTTTTGGTGGCGGGAGGCGGGGAGGGGGGGGGGGTGGTAAGATGGCGAATGTTCCAATTTATGCAGAAATAGATTAGTTGGTGCTTTAAGTGGCCGCCTACATAATTTTCTTGTATAATCTGCAGTGAAAAAAAAGGCAAAGACCCCAGAAATGATCAATCCTCCAAATGGCTGCTGAGTTGGCCTAAGGCTGCTGAGAGGAAATTCAAAGTGAATTGATGTACAAAATTTTTCTTTAGCAAACATAAATTAAATATGCATGCAACTTATTTCATAAAATAAATTTCTATTTCTTTTATTTTCTGGAATCAAGTAATCGTAACTTTGGGCAAATTTGAGTCGGCTCAGATCTTTCTGTAATTTTGTGGCATCACCATTTATAACCATTTGGCAGCAACTCTGTTTTGACTGAAAGTGAATTATGAAACCAACGTGCAAAATGATGGGCCAGGCGCTTCGATCTGCACCTTACATTAGCTTGACTTTTCTGTATGAAAACACGATTTGTTATTTTTTAGGTATTCCTCCTGCTTTAATTCCAGTCTGTTGAAATCCTTCAGGATATTTGTGGCCATAAGGACATAAAGACTTGCATTTATACAACACCTTTCATGACCTCAGGACATCCCAAGGTGCTTCGCAGCCAATAAAGTAATTTTGAAGTGTAGTCACTTTTGTAATGTAGTAAATGCGGCAGCCAATTTGCACACAGCAAGGTCCCACAAACAGCAATATGTTAATGACCAGATAGTCCTAATGGGACTCGAATCCACAACCTTCTGACGAGAGTGTTACCACTGAGCTACGGCTGACACAAGAAATTTCTGACATAGAAATTGCAGCATCGACGAAGACCATTCAGTCCACTGTGCCATTGCTACCTCGACAAGTGGAGCTGTGTAATCTAATCCCATTTCCTTATCCTTAATATCTTGCCATTTCAAAGCCTAGTGTGATGATAGTTCTCCATACTTATCACATGTCCCAAACTGGAGATTGTCATGTCTTTCTCTCAATCTCATTTGGAATTTACTACCGCCTCTTCAGTCTACATTGATTGGCATCTGTGTAGTTACTAGTAAAATGTATCCAGCCATTTTATGTTCACCCTCATTTGAACCAGTAATTCACTCTATACACTACACTTGATATACTGTTACTATTGTACAATCCAATCACTGTGTGAAGATTCATTTTCCTTTTGGACATATTTTAAATGCTTTGAAGTCTTATAGATGATGCCTCCATTTTTTCTTATTCTGGTCATTAGTTTACAGTCCAGTTGGCCATGTTGCAAGGTCAGGTTTCCATGTAAAGTGTTTTCACCCTCTCATCTTTTCTATCAGCTTAATTAATATATTACCAATGTTATTTACCACCTTGCTTTTTGATTGATAATGAACACTAATTCTTATTCCATTTTTTCCAATGGCATTTAATGCAGAGTATGGTTTTACTCAGGCAGCAATGCTATCTCATTTGTGAAGTCAATTTTCCGTTCCAATTCGCCACCACTCATTATCAACTTGTTACTCTGACAGCCCTCTCCAGCTGCACACTGACACAAAATCAATTTTCTTTTTCTTTTCAGCGTTCTGAATCCCTGTAAATTCCACCTGTCTGATTTGAAAAACTATTTCCTGCCCTTGCAAGGTGCAGGTACCCTGTGCATTGTTTTATTACCTTCAGTGTAATTACTTCCTGTCTCGACGACCTTTCTTTCAATCTGGCTACAGCTTGCCTTCCAACTTACAAGCATGTTGATGTATCTCCAGCTCTCACTGCAGCCTTGTTTGCTCATGTTGTACCACTTGATCTGTTTCTGCCCATCTTTCGAAATTGTCTTCATTCAAAGTTAACCTGTGTTTGTATATTCCCGCTTGTAAACAACTGTTGTTTTTATGTGTGTTGTGATTCAGTTCACGGTCTTTAACTTGCAACTGTTTTTGGCCTACTCTGTCTCTTCATTTTTCAAGCAATGTCGGCCTATAGTTGCAAGTGATTTTGTACATCTCCTGCCTCTTTTCAGATTAAGTCCTCAATGGATTCTTCACTTTATCTTCAGTAGCTCAGCATTCTATTGTCCACAATTCTAAATATGTTTTCTTTCACCTGAGATTCTGCTCGTGATGTTGGCGCTTGTTATGTGCTAATTAGAAACAAGCCTGACATGTTTTAAAGTGGAAATCAAAACCACTTCATTTGAAGCGAGTTCTTATGATCTGGAAAACACTGCCTGAAAGGGTGGTGGAAGCAGATTCAAAAGTAACTTTCAAAAGGAAATTGGATATATACTTGAAAAGGAAAATTTTGCAGGGTTATGGGGAAAGAGCAGGGGAGTAGGACTAATTGGATAGCTCTTTCAAAGAGCTGGCGCAGCCATGATGGGCTGAATGGCCTCTTTTTGTGCTGTAAGATTGTATGATTCTAAGCTCAGTATTGTCATTTTTCCCTCTTCAAAACATTGCCGACAAAGTAACGAGATAATGGCCCAGAAATTGCTCGGAGCTGCGAACCAACAGTGCTCGCCGCTCCATAGATTTATACTAACTCACTAACTTACCTGGGCGCACATCCTCAAATAGGAAGCAGAGAAGAGCCCAGCGTTAGCTCCAGCGAAGCTAGCACCCATGGAAGAAGTGAGAGGATCACACTCTCCCCATTTTTGATACGCTGCGAAACAGTTTCTGCAAGTTGGAATGTTAAATCCAGGAAGTGATAGGCACAACATTAAAATGATTGTAAAAACAGTTAAAGACAGCAAAAAAAAGAGGGTAAGAAATAATCAAATTAAATAAAAGAGACAGAAGGGAAAAGTAAAAAGACAGTTTTAATTTTTCAATTTTTAAAAACAAATTTTTTTAATGACCAAAAATTATTAAAATAATAAATAATGAAACTCCACATTTTCAAAAGTTAATTTTTAGTTGTTTGGCAGTCATTAAGACTGCCAAACAAAGTCTAAACTTAGTTTAGACCTGGTATATTTAAGCGTACCTGTCTCATGGAGATGTTGGGTGCTAAATTGGGCCATGTAGCGCCCGTTGTTTCAGTGCGACACGGCCTCTTCGACATCCAAGATGGCGTCTTGGATGCGCACGCAAGTTTCCAGCATGACGTGCGCTAGACGCCATTTTGGTATAGGAATTAGCGCAGGCGCAGATAACGAACGCTGGAATCATGTAAAGTAGGGAGAAAATGTGCAACGCTGATTTAAATGATAGATACCATTTTGGAACTTAACGCTCAACTCAATGCACAGTCTTAACTCTGACCATCTGAACGTGTCTTAGAGTGCCTGGAGGACCCCCTACCGGTGCTATTTAAAGAGACCATGCAGAATTTACAGGTTAGTGGCTGGATTATTGCTTCTGGATGCCGAGACATTTGTAACTGTTTTTGGAGGTCTGTTACACTTGAATACTAGGACGCAGCGACATAGCCTAACATTTAGAGTCAGGACATGCAGGAGTGAAGTTAGGAAATGCTTCTACGTGCAAAGGATGGGAGAAGTTTGGAACACTCTTCTGCAAACGGCAGTTAATGCTAGCTCAATTGAGAATTCTAAATCTGAGATTGATAGATTTCTGTGAACCAAGGATATTAAGGGTTATGGGGCTAAGGCGGGTATATGGAGTTAGGTCACAGGTCCACCCTGATCTGATCGAATGGTGGAACAGGCTTGAGGGGCAAAATGCCACCACCACTTGCTGCCTCCTGATATGTGCCAGCTTCTCCTGCAAGAAACTGGGACGTGTGTCTGGGTAATAGAACCATAGAACTATAGAAAAGATACAGCACAGAAGGAGGCCATTCGGCCCACCGTGTCCACGCCGGCTCGAAGAACAACCAGGTGCCCATTCTAATCCAAACCTCCAGCACCCGGTCCGTAGCCCTGCAGCTTACAGAACTTGAGGTGCAGGTCCAGGTACTTTTTAGAAGAGTTGAGGGTCCCTGCCTCTACCACCAATTCGGGCAGCGAATTCCATTCACCCACCACCCTCTGATAAAAAAGTTTTTCTTCATGTCCCCTCTAATCCTTCCGCCAATCAGCTTAAATCTATGTCCTCTAGTTCTTGAACTCTCCGCTAGAGGAAACAGGTACTTCCTGTCTACTCTATCTAGGCCCCTCATAATTTTGTACACCTCAATCAAGTCACCCCTCAGCCTACACTGCTCCAAGGAAAACAACTCCAGCCTATCCAATCTCTCCTCATAGCTGCAATTTTCAAGCTCTGGCAACATTCTTGTAAATCCTCTCTGCACTCTCTCCAGAGCAATTACGTCCTTCCTGTAATGTGGTGATCAGAACTGCGCACAATATTCCAGCTGTAGCCTTACCAGTGTTTTATACAGTTCCATCATTACATCACTGCTTTTGTATTCTATACCTTGACTAATAACGGAGAGCATTCCGTATGCCTTCTTCACAACCTTATCTACCTGTACTGCCACCTTCAGGGACCTGTGCACATGCGCTCCAAGGTCTCTCACTTCCTCTACCCCTCTCAATATATTCCCGTTTACTGCGTATTCCCTTTTACTGTTTGCCCTCCCTAAGTGGTGCCTATCATGGTTGAATAGCTGCCAGTGTGTGTGGCCTGTGAGTTGTGGGTGGGCGGTGGTAATGTGTTAGGGTGAGAGGGTTGAGTACTGATGGAAAGAGTTTGTTGGTATGTGGCTGACGGGGGGTGTAGTGCATGGAGCAATGGATGCAGCTGGTGGTGTAGTTGGTAGGAGACGCCACTTGACAGTTGACCTCACTCATCTTGACCACGCATGTCAAAGCATCGAACTTCTTCCTGTTCTGCATCCATGCTCATGATGCTGTGCGCCTGGCATTGACTTCATACCCTACTGCATCCCACTACCTTTTGGGTGTATGTCTGGTGGGCCTCTTGCTCCCCCCCCCACCCCCCGCTCCACGGATATAGGATGTCCCTCCTTCTGTCCATCTCTTGCACCAAGGCCTCTGTTGCAGCAGCAGAGAACCTTGGTGTACGGAGTCTCAGATCAGCAGATTGTTGAGGTCTGGCATGCAGATTGGAGGATGTGGGATTTTGTGGTGCGCAACCTTTATTCAACATTTTAACATAACTCATCAGTGTGTAAAAATAGGGATGGGACCTGCATCTGTGCTTTACGTGTGCAATGTCTAATCTCCGTTCAGACAGAAGTCTGTTATATTCAGCAAATAACAGCTACCAGCTACCTTTAAGAGATTTCTAACAGCCAGCCTGCCTGTAAGAGATTGAAACTTCCCTCTGCTGGTGGAAAGGGCGAATTGCATGGAATCCTCGTTCAATGCTGATTTCCAACGCAGATTGCAGGTAAGTCCTCAGGCCTGACAAAAATCTCATCCTGCCTGTGCAGGGACCATTGGGTGCGGGGTAATAGCAGATCGTGCTACTCCCACCCAAAAACAGGCCCTATCCAATTTTTCCCCAATTAGTTACTTTCCAGCTGGGCAGATGAGCAAGTTGGCGCTTTTTCAATGATTGCAGCCAGCGATATACCTTTAATTCGAAGCTGTCTTATCGCTGGTGACCCAGAAGCAGCAAGTTCCAGATTTCTGCGTTTCACTGCGCATGTGCGAACGCTGGAACTTGCTCCTTGATTTCTCCACTAACAATGGTGAGTGCTGTTGAGCTCACTGTTCTTTTCCAAGCAATTTCTGCCCCATAATGTTTCTGTATGCAGATTACATCTGGCTCATACAGGGTGTCTGGCATTAGGTTTCTATCAACTGTTTGACTTAAAGATTTTTACATAAATGTAAAATCAATCAGTTTGACATAAATTCCCAGATTCCTTGCCCCTCAAGCATTTTATCAGTTATCAATTATTTTCATTTCCATTCTGTTAGAAATCCCTGCAGATTCATTCTCCCATTAACTCAAACCACATACAAAATCCTCGTTTTTCTTTTATTTGGTTCCACTCTGCTGCCTATTGTTGCCAGACTTTCTTCTTCTGCCAAAAAGTTGGAACTGGCATGACCATTGCAGTCTCCACTGTTCATCTGTGAAACAGAACTGGCTTGGCCGGTTTTCTCCTGTGTCTCTGAGATGGAGTGCTTCACGTCCAAGCCACTAACACACTGGCTGAGAGCTGGCAAGATTCACCGAATTCGGATGAATCACAGTGTAAATTGGGGATTCAACTTGCAATTGTTCGCCTGTGAATCCAATGGGCAGTCAGCAGTCTTTTCACAGAGAACACAAAGAAAACTCATCTCCAAAAAATGAAAATAACTAAATTGTGCACACAGATATATACACCATATCATTAATAGCTGGGTTCATTGAGCCCCACACTGGCTTGGCACCCTGAAGGATAGAAATTAGCACAGTCCAAATAAAGTCACAGGCCTGGCAAAAAGAAAAATGTGAACAGCATTTCAATTTTGAATAATCTTTCAAATGCTGCGGCTTTGTATTGATTTTACTCTTCCAGCAGAAGTGAAATCATGGCCCAGAATTTGCCGTCATAATAACAGTGAGGTTAATGACACTCGCTATTATTTGTGCGCAAATACTACAGCAACTTCAGGAGAGGGCAGATGCGCAGTTAAACGCGGATATCCAAAAATTGCTGTCCGAGATGCACCGCTCCGTTGTTAGTTTTGTGAGAAAAGTATCTCTCTGTCTGCCTCACCATTGAAACGCATTGAACGGTGAGAAATTCCTGTATTTGCACAGTAGATAAGAACTAAACTCGCCACAGAAAGTTGTCAGGTCATTTCAAGTCGAAGTACCCTTTTAGTGACGTATTAAGTGTTCATTACTGCTAGTCAACCTTTCTAGCACTGAAAATGAGCTATTACAAGTTTGGAATCTCATTCCTTCAGGTTTTAATTGTTGCTGGAGAATTTTTTTTAAAATTAAAATTAATTTCCATTCAGTCTCTTTTTTCCTCTCTCTCTTAATCCAATCTTTCTTTCCCTCTCTATATTTCTCTTTCTGCATCTGATTTGACATTGAATTCACCCTTTCTAACTTACACTTCCTTCTCAGTCCTTGCATTGTTAATTTTGTAATCTTTCAATCTCCATTAACTTGAGCTCATCCAACACTCTGCTGCCTGTATCGTAACTCGCACCAAATCCCATTCACCCATCACCCCTCACTGACCTACATTGGCTCCCGGTCCGGGAATGCCTCAATTTTAAATTTCTCATCCTTGTCTTCAAATCCCTCCATGGCCTCACCACTCCCTAGCTCTGTAACCTCCTCCAGCCCTACAACCCTCCAAGATCTCTGCGCTCCTTCAATTCTTACCTCCTGCGCATTCCTGATTTTAATTGCTTCATCATTGGTGCCTTCAACTGCCTAGGCCCTAAGCTCTGGAATTCCCTCCCTAAACCTCTCTGCCTCTCTACCTGTCTCTTCTCATTTTTTTTTATTAGTTCATGGGATGTGGGCATCGCTGGTAAGGCCAGCATTTATTACCCATCCCTAATTGCCCTTGAGAAGGTGGTGGTGAGCCACCTTCTTGAACCACTGCAGTCCGTGTGGTGAAGGTTCTCCCACAGTGCTGTTAGGTAGGGAGTTCCAGGATTTTGACCCAGTGACGATGAAGGAACGGCGATATATTTCCAAGTCAGGATGGTGTGTGACTTGGAGGGGAACGTGCAGGTGGTATAGTTCCCTTCTCTTTCTAGATGGTAGAGGTCACGAGTTTGGGAGGTGCTGTCGACGCTCCTTAAAACCTACCTCTTTTACCAAGCTTTTGGTCACCTGCCCTAATATATCCTTATGTGGCTCAGTGTCAAATTTTGTTTAATAATCACTCCTGCTAAGCACCTTGGGGTGTTTTACTATGTTAAAGGTGCTATATAAATGCAAGAAGTTATTGTTGTTGTTGTTGATTTGTTGGTTCAGGAGATACACAGTTGTTTGCCCTGTTCACTCAGATCCCAGATGCCCTGTAGAGGATGTCGTGTCATTTCCATCTCGCACTTACAGGAACTTGCAGTGCAAAATACCACTGAGATTAAACGGGCAAGGGCAAGTCTAACTAACGGAGGACGTTGTTCCTTGCCCTGCTACAGTAAATTCTGGGCCAATATTGGACCACACGCAAAATGGTTATGATGTATTTTTAATATCTTCAGCACTTGACAGTGATGAGTGTAGAACATCATTGTTATTTGATATCAACAGTCATGGCCTCCAACCACTAAGCCCCCAGGTTATGCTCTTTGTTTGTGCCTTTGACCTCATTCCCTGTCTGACCTAACTTTACTCTTCCAACACCAGGTTATAGTCCAACAATTTTATTTGAAAAAAAATTGTTGGACTATAACCTGGTGTTGTAAGATTCTTTATATTTGTCTCCACATCATAACTTTACTCTGTTCTTGATCCTGACTTTCCCAAAATCTTTCTGTGACTTACATTTGCTCCCATTATGGTCACTGCAGGCTCTGCAAATGTTAATAAGTCTGCTTTTGCTTTGTGAATGACAAGTTTTCAGAACACTGCTAATATTAAATAATGTCATTGTGTAGGAATCACTCTACATTCAACACAAAATAGTCAAAACAAAACTTAATTGAAAATAAAGAAAGCCTGCAGCATGCCAACAATCCCCAGAGAAGAATGTGGAAATCAAATATGAATTATATGTATAGTTTTGGTCTCCTTATCTAAGGAAGAATATACTTGCCTTAGAGGTGGTGCAGCAAATGTTCACTAGATTAATTCCTGGGATGAGAGGGATGCCCTATGAGGCGAGGTTGAGTAGAATGGGCCTATACTCTCTGGAGCTTAGAAGAATAAGAGATGATCTAATTGAAACATATATGATTCTGAGGGAGCTTGACAGGGTAGATTCTGAGAGAGTATTTCCCATGGCTGGATAGTCTAGAATTAGAGGGCATAGTCGCTGGATAAGGGGCCGGCCATTTAAGACTGAGATGAGGAGGAATTTCTTCACTCAGAGGGTTGTGAATCTTTGGAATTCTTTACCCCAGAGGGCTGTGGATGCTCAGTCGTTGAATACATTCAAGGCTGAGATAGATAGATTTCTGGACTCTGGGAGAATCAAGGGATATGGGGATCGGGCAAGAAAGTGGAGTTGAGGTCGAAGATCAGCCATGATCTCGTTGAATGGTGGAGCAGGCTGGAGGGGCGATGTGGCCTACTCCTGCTTCTATTTCTTATGTTCTTATTACAAAACTGTACACTGGCGATAATTCTTTTAATCAATAAGTACTACATATTTCAAATAATCTGTGGGTCTCATACATAAACCTGAGCCAATATTTTATTCACCTATACTAGTTAATCCTCGGTGGCATTGCTCATGGATAGGCTGGGATCTAGGGCATGGTTGTGACACACAAAGACTGCGGCATAGGTACACGTCAGGAATTGATTTAAATGAGCACATCCTGAGGTCAATTCAAAGCTAAGTGTTGAGGTGTATTTCTGTAGATTGGCAGCGACTTGAAAATTCCTGGCTCCTGCCCTAGGGGAGAGGTCTGGGGGAGAGGCCAGGATGTAAAGATCAGAAAAACCAACAGGAAATGGAGACCTTCTTGCTGTGCTTTTTGATACTTTTCACACTCTGAAGTTTGGCGGGCATGTGCTAACACACATACGCACACACACAGTTCTCTTGTGCATGGAAGGAAGCTAAAATAAGTATTTATACCACTATAGCTACATAACAAAATGCAATATACATTACAAGTGAATAGAATGCATGTGATATTTAATAATTAGAAATCTGTTTTCTATCATATATTAAAAATCCGTGTATGTTTGCATTTCCTGTCCACAATTTTTACTTTCTGTTGTCATGCTTTCTATGTTAACATTTAAAACTAAGACTGCTTATGTAATCAGTTATAATGGGAATTCCCTGTGTAAACAGCACCCAGAGTCACTGTAGTAGCAGGCTGCAGCCACTAGGTGGTATTGCACCTCCATTGTATCCTGTACCGCTGTGACATCTGACACATCATGAGCAAGGCCAAGGGAGATCTGCTAGTCATTCTATTTATATTACGTTTGAGCAAACTACTGTATACTACACTTCAGACATCATACACTAATGGAAATTTTTGTATGACACTTTAAAAAGGTATAAAGAAACAAAGACAACCATTTGCAATGTACAGAAAAACTCTCCAAGGACACAATATCTGCAGGCAGTTAATTGATCTTTTCACAAACAAAAGCCAGGGTTCTGATTTGCAGCCTGTATACAATTAAGCTGTGAATGAACTCACCCAGTGCTTACACAACACCAATTAAACATGCCTACACATTAGAAGAGCAACACATCATGCATTACGATGGTATAATACTTCTATCCTTATAAGGCAGTGCATTTTCCAATGTAGCATGAGCAGTGCCACAGGAGAACTGCTAGTAATATATTAAAAATGGCATGTCAACATGCACAGACTTCACCCTCCAGATGTCACACAGATCCGTTACAGATGCAAAACACTTTTAACATGCTTAACTGTTTTTGAGCTGCAACCTGCAACTGATAAGTGCATTCCAATCTGCAGACTGCTCTAACCAAACCACAATGAAACTCTAGATGACTTCAGGCTGCATTAACACGCATGCCATTTTTTATATACTATTAGAATTGCAGCAAATAAGCCCAAACCCTGTTCATGGCAATGTGTACCCCTCCCCCACCCTTCCAATAACCTGCCTCATCATGAGCAATGCCACAGGTGATGTGCTAGTAAACTTAAATGTTAAATATAAAATATCATAGAATTGTATAAAATTATGTAGAAATATATTATATATAAATATATCTGATTATATATTAAAATGTATAAAATGATTAATATAGCCTATAAATATAAATATTGCTGTTTATTGTAAATGTTATATATCATTACATTTAAACATATTATATACAAATATTTAACTGATGACACATGGAGTTATAAATACATATGTATGAAATATTTAGGATATATGTCAATATAAATAGTTGGACCAGGAATTGTGGGGTGAAGGGGGGGAAGAGAGTGATTGATGATAACAGGGGTTGGTGTGGGCCAGTGAGTGCAGGCTGAGCCCAGGTATTTGGTTAAAGTATGGCATTCTGGCCTTAAGAGCAATGGTCAAGAGCTTAAATGCATAGGCTTCACACTGAGTTACACTGGATAGTAAGAAGAATTTAAGATACATTGGGAAAATCAAATAAAATGAGAAACTTTCAGTAAAAGAATAGATGCCAATTCAAAATAAGAAAATAAATATAAATCATAAGACACCCACTGCAATCCCACCAAGCAGTGTCTTGAGATGGATGGGTCATGTGGTTCCCATGGACCAGATTATTAGAAAAGGACGATCAAAGGATCAGATTCTTCAAAGAGGAAACTCAATTTTTATTCAATGTAAATAATGTACTATTGAAAATGAGCCCGTGTTGTTGTGTTCATTCTACATTGTAGTTATTATAATACATTGTAATAATTTGTTTAAAAATATACTGTATTAACAGAGATTGGAATCCTTTTATATGCAATGGAGAAGACCAAATTATAACTAGACTTCACTTAGCAGGTGGTGCTCTGGTGCTTAAGCAAATCCATTGAATAAGTCAGTAATGTAGGATTTAGTAGAATCCACGTTATACCAAGAGATGTCTCCTTATCAAAGTTGAACATAAAGCTTGTATTGATTATATTTTAAATAAATTTCAATGTAGATTAGTAAAGGTTGAACAGCTGCATTGTATTTTTCCCATATTAGCTCCACTAATTCCCTCCCTTCACATCCACCAACTTACTTCCATTGCAGTCCTCTTAATATCAGACTTCATATCTGATTGACAGGACAATTTTGCCCAGGCTCCAGACTTATTCATAAATACATCAGTACCAATCTGAGATTTGACGGAAGCAATGGCCAATAGCCAGCCAGTCTTTCCTTTCCCCTCCCATGAGAAGTGATGCCTTGTTTCTACCTGCCGCACGATGCAGGAGCTCAGCCGGAGAGCATTTAAGACTCACTCAAACTGAGGCAAGTGGTGCGACAGGAAATCCTGGGATTCAACGTCTTAAATTTCCCCTCCAAGGCTTGAGCCGGCCAGCTCTTCTGCAGGCTTGTTTCATTTTGTTGAATATGTTCATTCGCAACACTAAACAATGTGACATTGAAGCCATCATCTCCTTCTGGCCGTTCTGAAGAATATATACAAGGCACACATAACAATAGCATTAATAATATTTGTAGGCTGCAGAAAAAAAATCCATTAATTAATTTAATTCATCAAATTTTTGATGCTTGGTCATTCAGCACCAAAGTTAATTAACGTGTCCTGGTTCATAAAGTCATGTCACTTTTACAAATAAATTATACTAGCTATGCATTTTATATGATTTTCAGGCATTAAATCTTGAAGGTTTGAATTATATATAACACATCCAAGCCAGTGTAATTTATTTATTAAGATGTGAAATTAAATGTGCCGAGTTTAAAAGGGTGATGTACAACATCTCTAAATGGTGCGGGTGTGCTCTGTAATTGTTGTTAGTGGGTGTTCTTTGGTTTTGTCAAGTGCTGAATGACAGATTTCTACAGAATTGGGCAGAGAGATAGTCTCATAATTACTGGAGGTACCAGAGTCTTGCAAGTAATAGCCTTGCAGAAGCATCCATTTCAAATGCAGTCAAATGATTTGTTTCTTTCAACAAAATAAATAAAGCAACATCTCTTCTCCCCTTTGCACACTTCATACACTTAATATTTTCTCTAAAAAAAACATAATTGTAACATTATTCATAGACCTCTAGCACCAAATGGTTTTTGAATGTGACTTCCTATTGGTTTTCAGGATGGATAGTGAGCCAGAAGTCCCACAGCCCTGCTAACATTAACAGATTAAAGCATTTCCAGAAGGGAGGGAAATGTTGATCAAATCTGGCCTGTGCCAGTAGGTACATTGAAGGTCAAACTGAAATGTGGGTTTGGATTGAAATCCTACTTCTCTAGATCATCTATTCTGTGTTAATACGGTTGAAAATATTTTTCTATACATTTTTGGAATCTGCTAATGCAGCCAATTGTCAGTTGCCGATCCAATCTTAACCATCAGTTGCCCAGTTCATTCATTGCAACCTGGGCGTTCTGCCACAGACACAATTTAAATGTATTCTTTTGCAGCAGAAGAAGCAGCTTGTCACCCGATAGTCAATTCTTCTCTAGTAAGTCTCTCTCTTTGTGGCAATTTTTCTAGCCTTTCTCCTTTTTATTGAACTACAACACTCCTCTGACATTCCTCTCTTGTTCCTTCTAAGCTCTAAATATATAGGTTTCTTTGTTCTTCCTCTACCCTGCCAACTTTACAAAGTCACATTCAGGATTTTTTGACCATTTAGTTCACAGAAAGGATTCAAAAGTAAGAGTTATTCTGAATGTTTTTTTTAAACAAAGTGTATTCTAACAAGTTTTTAAAAAGAGGCACTTAGATGAAAGATGGTTAATCTGCAAAATTGAAGTTTCTTCATGGACTAAACAATAAGTTTGTCTAGATAACTGAAGAACACCTCACATCCATTGTGTTAGAAAGTCCTTTGATCCCTTTTGTCTGTGAAGAGACAGATAACAAGAGAGTCGGGGACTCTGGCTGGCAGGGAGAGTGGCTCTTTTATGAAACAGGAAGGCTACGAGGGCAATTAGATTTGTTAAAGGGAAAGCTGAGATGCAGGGGTTAGAAATGCTGAAGGATAGTTAGAAGCCATCTTGTTTAAATGAAGTAAGATGATCCACTGATGTGTGGTTATGTGTCATGTTCTTTATATTAATATGCGAAGATAAGTTATACGGATTGAATTGAGTGAGTCTGGTCATATTGGCCATTCTGTATGTTTTCCTTACAATGAAATATAATAGCTTAACAATTAATATCTGGCCTTGTTTCACTAAGTATTTGTTTGTGCACCTTCAGATATATTGAAACAGTACACAAGGGAGAATCATGAATATCCGGTTCAGGTCACAAGGGAACATGACCTTTACGTTACCATATAAGTAGATAAAGGGCAGTGTGAGTTAACTCCCACAAAAATAAGAGGATCTGACCACTTACAAGAGAAACTGATGCCACTGACCAAAGAAGTTATCTACAGCAGATCTGAATCTGTAATAATTTGTTATGTTGAGATATAGTCTCCTGTCTAACTCATTCTTTTCAAAAACCTCAAAATGTTTAGAGCTTCTTGGCTCCCTCAGTCTTACAGAAGCTTTTAAATCCAAGCTTATCATCACATAACCACTATTTGTGATTTATTTCATATTCCATCCTATTCTTTTCAAAATTGGTCATGTGCTACATGATGGACCTTGGCCTTTGCCTAGATTTATCAATTTAAAAGAACACATCAGGGGAGTTTGTCCTGCTGCTGCATTGGATCTCCTGGGGGCAGCGAATATCAGAAAATTGGGCAGGCTGTAGCATACATCAGGAAAGGAAGCCCTCCAACTTTCTAATATTCGCTGTACCTAGGCAATCCAGTGCTCCTGGACACAGACCCAGGAAAAACTCCTCTATTGGGTTTCCCAATGATTCAGCTGGTTGAGTTAGACAGTAAGTGAGCTATAGTATTGAAATGGTCCCAGGTTTGAACACTGGATGTGCCGAGTTACATGATCTCAGCTTGTAGCAATGGATAGAGTTGCTACAATTTAGATGAGTGCTCCTGAGTTAGGCAGGGAACAGAGGAACAGGAGTAGGTCATTCAGCCTCTCGAGCCTGCTCCACCATTCAATTAGATCATGGCTGATCTGTACCTTAGCTCCATTAACTTACCTTTGATCTATATCCATGTTATCCTTACCTGACAAAAATCTATTGATTTCAATCTTGAAAATTTTCGATTGACCCAGCACCCACAGCCTTTTGGGGGTGCGGGGGGGTGGGGGGAAGAGTTCCAGATTTCCACTACCCTTTCACTCCTACATGGCCTAACTCTAATTTGAAGATTGCGCCCCTTTATTCTGGATTCCTCCACTGGAGGAAATAGTTTCTCGGTATCTACCCTATTGATCCCCTTTACTATTTTAAACACCTCAATGAGATTACTCCTCAACCTTCTATACTCAAGGAATACAAGCCAGGTTTATGCAACCTGTTCTCAAAATTCAACCCTTTAAGCCCCAGGTCATTCTACTGAATCTGCACTGCACCACCTTCAAGGCCAATACACCCTTTCTGAAGTGCAGTGCCCAAAACTGAACGCAGTAGACCAGATGGGGTCTGACCAAGGCTCTCTACAACTACAATGTCCTCTCCTTTATATTCCAATCTCCTTGAGATAAAGGCCAATATTCCATTAGCCTTCTTCATTACTTTTTGTGATTAGCATTTAATGATTTGTGTACATGAACATTCAAATCTCTTTGGTCCTCCACAGTTCCTAGTCTCTCGCCATTTGGAAAATATTTCAATTTGTCATTCTTGGATCCAAAGGTGGACTCAAAGCTCTGACCCTCTGATCACTGCAGAGATGACTTTGTCTCTCCTCACATATGGTTCTCCTCTCAGGCACCATTACAAATCTAAAACTCCCTTGGAAGATTCTGACCGCTACAGAAACACTTCAGTCAAATTATAGATCAGGAGATCACCACCATCACCATCCTTCACAATGTCTTTCAATCCCACCTCCAGCACCACCTGGTTGGAAAATTAGGAAAGAGGCTAGCAGAGAACTGGTGCATTTTCTAGTCACTGAGCTTCTCAAATAAAGCTTGCAACATCAAGCGGTTTAAAAGCAAACAACAGGAAGTATCTCTCACTCACCCTCTGCAATACCCAAGAGAAGCCGAGGGCTTAAGGTGGGAGGAATTGGTTGGAAGGGGAACTGGAGCCTGCATCTGGGAGGGAGCAAGCAGAGGTGGTAGGGCACTAGGGACTGGAAGGAGAGGGTGGGCAAGTTTGATAGGCTTTGGTGTGGGTAAGCAGAGTTGGGTGTAGAAAAGACCTGTTGCCTCGGAGCACTCAGGGTAGGTAGGCCAGGGAATGCTTGTAACAGGTAGAGCCGAATTAAGAATTCCTGGGCCCCTGGGCATCAAGAACAACGGGAGACCTCCGCACAACCCTCCTCTTCCCTCCCCTCTCCCCCTCCCCCAGATTCATTAAAACCTACCCCTACAGAGATGGCTGGTCTGCTGCTGGCACTCGCAGGCATTGACGGGCAGCTTTTTGTTCTAATGGGATCAGGGACGGGAAGGCTGAACTCATCGGGCTGTAAGAGGCAGGCGTCTATTGGACACAGCTCGCTGCCCCTGTACCAATATGTTAATGCATCCTGGTGGGTGTACAGAACTGGGCGCAGAGCAAATCACCTGCCCATGGGACAAGACAGTGGCCAAAACAGTTACTGAATCTCGCAACTGATTAAGAACCAGAGGGGGAGGACACTTGCAACAATCAAGAGTTCATAGTTAGTTGTTGTGTAATTACTACAGACTATTGACAAGGGCACAAAACAGACTGAAGGATGGACAAAAGGATTTTTTTTCAGTTACATACATATTACAATGTCTAATGAGCTGAAGCTGTAGTATTTGAACTAAGAGCAGGGAGCTGATGAAACAATGTATCACTACAATCACTGGAGCAATGTGGCATCTGTCATGCACATCCAGAAGGACAAACTCTAAATATGATGTCAATATCTATTAGCAAAGCTGTACTTTACAACCAGGAATCAGACAATTCTAATATGCAGTCCAGTTACAACCATGACATTTCTTCATTTCAAGTCCATCTCCATTGTGCCCATTCTTTCCCTGCTGCTGCCTTCATCGTCATCCCCCCACCACCCTGTACTGCCCTTACCTCCCAGAAGGGACTACTGCTGTCTTCCAATGGCTGCCTTCACCATTCAAATATCCTCAGTGTTAAAAATCAGATACTCTAAGGGATTTACTTTCTCCTTGTGGAGTGGTTAACACACCCACGCTAAATCTTGTTTGTGCTACTTTGAGGCATTCATTAAGTTATTTTTGCTGCAGAGGAAATTAAACCCTTAAATCAATTTATGAACATTTGACAAGCCTACAACATCCAGCAAGTATAATACCTGGTGCCTGCGTGTGCCTATGAATTAAATATTTAAACCCAAAAAATTACGAACAGAAAATTAATCACAGAAAATTAATCTGCCAAGTTCAACTCGAATCCTCCTCACTTAGCTGGGCTCCAAGGTGGCACGGTGCTGTGCCACAGAATGTAAAATTAAAATCAACGTGCAACCAGTTGGGAAATTCAGAAGTGGTTATTTGATTGTTGGCAGGAGTCCATCCCCACTCCAGGAAGTAGTAGGATGGGAGTTATTAAAGTACTTTACAGCTATCTTTCTGAGGCACTTCAGCACACTCTTACATTCTAAAGGAATGAAACATAATTAGTGAAAACCGTTATGTGATATATTGCTGTGTCAATTTAATCTCATGAAATACGATAAAACCTTGTAGATGTTATACTATATTTGTGTGGTCTTCTGAATCCCTCCCCTGTCTTAAAAATGAGCATAGCTGTCATGTGGCAGTAAGCCTTTATTAATTTCATCACACACTTGATACCATCATTATTTTTCAAATACTAATGGTATTCATTGCAGGATCTCGGGTCCATTCAGCTCCTGTCTCAGCCATTGACTTGCTCGGTCCATGAGAACCACTGTTCCTCCACGCCAGGTTCTGGGGTGTTTAGGGTCAGGGGCCAGCTGTGGAGCTAGAATATTGGAGATGGGTGAGAGGAAAGGCCAGGACCTAGAGTAACTGCCGGTTGTGTGGAACTGAGTGGGACACTGGGCTGGAAGAGATACAGCTGGATGGCCTGGAGTGGAGCGCAGCAGAATCGAGGTGTGAATAAGGCAAGGAAGAGGCAAGAGAATTGCTATTATTGCAAAAAACAAATCTCGCGAGTTTCTGCTTCTGCAGGTCACGTGGACCTCATGGGCCAATCAGATCACTAGAACAGTCATCGAGGCATTTGTCACATGATTGCCATCAACCAGATTGCTTGAATGGGCCCATCAGATGTCTTGAAGAGGACACAATATATTAAATATCTTTCTTTTAGTAACCCTGACAAACACACCAAAATCAGGACCACCCTCAAAACCAGATCAAATCTGTTCTGAGCAGCCTCCTTACAAACTACGACTCAGGGAAGTGCAGGTATGTTATCCTGGACTGATCGACTCTGTTGGGAGGGTAAATATCCCTGCAAGCTTGTCTCCTTTGAACCGTTCTCCTTGCAGCTGCAGCTCCATGTGCTCCTTCTAACCATTGGTGCTGCTCCTCTTCCAGTAGCCGGAATGGGATTGCGAGCAGGATGCTCATTTTGAAAATAGTGTGTTGCCAGTACACCCTTAAGATTTCAGAAGGTTGATCAGCCGCCACAAGCACTTCAACATCGAGTAAGTTGCCAAAAACCATTATAATCCGCCAGCAAAATGTCTCTCAAAACTTTGTAGCATTTTAAGAAAGAGCAGGTGAGCAAAGAAAGATAAACTTGCATTTATATAGCACCTTTCATGACCTCAGGACTTCCCAAAGTGCTTTACAGCCAATGAAGTACTTTTGAAGTGTAATCACTGTTGCCATGTAGGAACGTATATAATTATATAATGTATCCTTTTAAGTAGCGCTAGAAATAGCTGCCTCCCGACATGTACCGCCCATGATTTGTGGGCGAGTTTAGAAGGGCATGGTAGCAGTGCCCATTGACATAAAAAATGGATTGGTGTCTTAATATGATCCTATTGCAATATTCTAATTGGGCCCCTACCTATTTCTGGCAGGAGTGCTGGCCACTTAAATTGAGGTCCACCCAAAAATCGGAACTTGTGAACAGTGGTAAGCGAGCCAATTTTCGTCCCACTGCAACTCCATTTACAGGCATAAATAGGACAGTAGCAAGGTGACAATCAGCCTCCATGTTGCTTAGTACAACTCTCACTTGAGGCCTGTCAATTTTTACATCTGCATCCTTTTGTTCTGCACTCAGTTAAATAGTTTTCTTACATGTATATCATCTGAACTTCCCGGCATTTTAAAGACCTGGATCACGTCCCCTCTCCCTGTCCAAAGAAAATTACGGCCCTTTAAAACCTTTCCAGAGATCAGCTCCGATTTAAGATCTCCGAAGTATGTCATGAGCTGACCTCAGCGTTCGATCATGGAAATCTGGTTGGGGAGGGCAAAATATCATTCAGAAATTGTTGCTGTTTGGATTATATGCAGTTGCAACATTATTTGAAGTCAACATGTGACAGAGGATTTGAAGTTTGTTTTGAAAACTGCATTCTGATCCAGTCTGAACAATTATGTAATTGAACTTGAAATATGAAAAAATAATAAGATGGTTTTGATTCCATTTGTCAGGAACAAAAAGGGTCACCTCAGATTAGATCATCAAAATGATTGATGTTATATATTGAAATAATAAACCTATACAAGAAGATCGTTAAATATGATTATCAAGTTTTAGTTTAAAATTAAAGAAAAACATCAAATTCTTCATTTAAAATGTTACAGTAAAGAATGAGTAAATCCTACACTGGAAAAACTATGGGCCATAAATTGCAGTCAAAATAACCGTGAGGCGAATGGCGCTTGTTGTTATTTACGCGCAAATGCTGCAGCAACTTCAGGCGAGGGCAGATGCACGGTTAAACGCGGAAATCCAAAAGTTGCTGTCCGAGATGTGCCGCTCCGCCGCTAGCTTCATGAAAACGGCCATCTCACTGTCTGCCTCACCATTGAATTGCATTTAAAGGCATGAAGCTGCAGTATTTACACGGTAGATACGAACTAAACTCGCTACAGAAAGTTAAGTCTTGTCCATTTCAGTCTAAGTCCCTTTTGAACGACATGATAAGTGTTCGTTACTGCCAGTCAACCTCTCTGGCACTGAAAATTAACTATTATAAGTGTGGAGTCTGATTCCTTCAGGTTTTAATTGTTGTTGGAGATATTTAAAATGTCAAATTTTAAATTAAATTAAAAAAAAACTTTTTTAAAAATTCGTTCATGGGATGTGGGCGTCACTGGCGAGGTCGGCATTTATTGCCCATCCCTCATTGCCCTTGAGAAGGTGGTGGTGAGCCGCCTTCTTGAACCGCTGCAGTCCGTGTGGTGACGGTTCTCCCACAGTGCTGTTGGGAAGGGAGTTCCAGGATTTTGACCCAGCGACAATGAAGGAACGGTGATATATTTCCAAGTTGGGACGGTGTGTGACTTGGAGGGGAACGTGCAGGTGGTGTTGTTCCCATGTGCCTGCTGCTCTTGTCCTTCTAGGTGGTAGAGGTCGCGGGTTTGGGAGGTGCTGTCGAAGAAGCCTTGTCGAGTTGCTGCAGTGCATCCTGTGGATGGTACACACTGCAGCCACAGTGTGCCGGTGGTGAAGGGAGTGAATGTTTAGGGTGGAGATTGGAGTGCCAATCAAGCGGGCTGCTTTATCTTGGATGGTGTCGAGCTTCTTGAGTGTTGTTGGAGCTGCACTCATCCAAGCAAGTGGAGAGTATTCCATCACACTCCTGACTTGTGCCTTGTAGATGGGGAGTCAAGAGGTGAGTCACTCGCTGCAGAATACCCAGCCTCTGACCTGCTCTTGTAGCCACAGTATTTATATGGCGGGTCCAGTTAAGTTTCTGGTCAATGGTGACCCCCAGGATGTTGATGGTGGGGGATTCGGCGATGGTAATGCCGTTGAATGTCAAGGGGAGGTGGTTAGATTCTCTCTTGTTGGAGATGGTCATTGCCTGGCACTTATCTGGCGTGAATGTTACTTGCCACTTAGGAGCCCAAGCCTGGATGTTGTCCAGGTCTTGCTGCATGCGGGCTCGGACTGCTTCATTATTTGAGGGGTTGCGAATGGAACTGAACACTGTGCAGTCATCAGCGAACATCCCCATTTCTGACCTTATGATGGAGGGAAGGTCATTGATGAAGCAGCTGAAGATGGTTGGGCCGAGGACACTGCCTTGAGGTACTCCTGCAGCAGTGTCCTGAGGCTGAGATGATTGGCCTCCAACAACCACTACCATCTTCCTTTGTGCTAGGTATGACTCCAGCCACTGGAGAGTTTTCCCCCTGATTCCCATTGACTTCAATTTTACTAGGGGTCCTTGGTGCCACACTCGGTCAAATGCTGCCTTGATGTCAAGGGCAGTCACTCTCACCTCACCTCTGGAATTCAGCTCTTTTGTCCATGTTTGGACCAAGGCTGTAATGAGGTCTGGAGCCGAGTGGTCCTGGCGGAACCCAAACTGAGCATCGGTGAGCAGGTTATTGGTGAGTAAGTGCCGCTTGATAGCACTGTCGACGACACCTTCCATCACTTTGCTGATGATTGAGAGTAGACTGATGGGGCGGTAATTGGCCGGATTGGATTTGTCCTGCTTTTTGTGGACAGGACATACCTGGGCAATTTTCCACATTGTCGGGTGGATGCCAGTGTTGTAGCTGTACTGGAACAGCTTGGCTAGAGGCGCAGCTAGTTCTGGAGCACAAGTCTTCAGCACTACAGCTGGGATGTTGTCGGGGCCCATAGCCTTTGCTGTATCCAGTGCACTCAGCCGTTTCTTGATATCACATGGAGTGAATCGAATTGGCTGAAGACTGGCTTCCGTGATGGTGGGGATATCGGGAGGAGGCCGAGATGGATCATCCACTCGACACTTCTGGCTGAAGATGGTTGCAAACGCTTCAGCCTTGTCTTTTGCACTCACGTGCTGGACTCCGCCATCATTGAGGATGGGGATGTTTGCAGAGCCTCCTCCTCCCGTTAGTTGTTTAATTGTCCACCACCATTCACGACTGGATGTGGCAGGACTGCAGAGCTTTGATCTGATCCGTTGGTTGTGGAATTGCTTAGCTCTGTCCATAGCATGTTGCTTCCGCTGTTTAGCATGCATGTAGTCCTGAGTTGTAGCTTCACCAGGTTGGCACCTCATTTTTAGGTACGCCTGGTGCTGCTCCTGGCATGCTCTTCTACACTCCTCATTGAACCAGGGTTGATCCCCTGGCTTGTTGGTAATGGTAGAGTGAGGAATATGCCGGGCCATGAGGTTACAGATTGTGCTGGAATACAATTATGCTGCTGCTGATGGCCTACAGCACCTCATGGATGCCCAGTTTTGAGCTGCTAGGTCTGTTCTGAATCTATCCCATTTAGCACGGTGGTAGTGCCACACAACACGTTTTCCTTTCTGTACCTTTTTTTTCTCTCTTTCTTAATCCAATCTTTCTTTCTCTCTCTTTATTTCTCTTTCTACACCTGATTTGACATTGAATTCACCCATTCTAACTTACACTGCCTTCGATCATAGTAGGAACAGCACAGGAGGAGGCCATTTGGCCCATCGTGCCTCTGTTGGCTCTTTGAAAGAGCTATCCAATTAGACCCATTCTTCGGCTCTTTCCCCCTAGCCATGTGATATTTTTAGCTTCAAATATTTATCCAATTCCCCTTTGAAGGTTACATAGTCCCCAACCCCGCACAGTCTGATTCTACCTCCTTCCCAAGATCCACAAACAGGACTGCCCGAATCGACCCTTTGTTTCAGCCTGTTCTTGCCCCCGGAACTTATCTCTTCCTATTTCGACTCTATTTGTTCTCCCCTTATCCAGTCTCTTCCGACCTATATCCATGATTCTTCCGACGCCCTCCGCCTCTTTAAGTTTCCTGTTTCCCGGCCCTTACCATCTCCTTTTCACCATGGACGTCCAGTCCCTCTACACCTCCATCGCCCACCAGGGTGGCCTGCAGGCCCTCCACTTTTTCCTTAAACGGAGGCCCAACCAGTTCCCATCCACCACCATCCTCCTCCGTCAGGTTGATTAGAAGTGCTGAACCACTTGAATCTCAGTCCTTGCGCTGTTAATTTTACAACCCTCCAATCCAATTGGTCAAGGAGATACACAGTTGCTTGCCCTGTTCATTCTGGTCCCAGATGCCCTGTTTCCCTCGCTGCGACGTTATCAGCTTGTACTTTCAGAAACTTGCCACGCAAAAATTTTAAAAAACCTAAATTTGCAAGGGCAAGTCTAACGAACAGCAGATGCCATTTGATGCCCTGCTACAGCAAATTATGGCCCTACGTAATTCTGACTTAATCCTTAGAGATTGCAATGAGAAAGATTATGGGCGTAATTTAACCTCTATAAAATAACATCTTAAATGAACCATTTAGGCTGACACCAAATAATTTGCTGTGTCCCACTATCAATTTACAATTTTTGTCCAATCAGTGTAAAAGGGAGAACTACCAACTGATGTTTTTCAAGTTGAAATGCGATATGGAATAAATATACTCAAAAACTCCCCAATTATATAGCATTTCAGTTCAATTTAATGTTGCAGAAAAAAAAAATCCAACTTTAGCCTCGTAGGACACCACTCTAATTGTAAAGCTGAGACACAAGTTATTTTAATGTACAAAATGTGACCTTCATCTCACTAAGAAAGCCGTAATATTCACTTAATAATTGAAGCCCTCAGGGCCAAGAACATATTTGTTCATCTTTCTAAGCAATGAGAGATAAGATGTTGCCCGAAGGGTTTCAATTAACCATTAAGACTTGTAAGTGAAGACCCATTTTGGCACCACGCTCAATGAAGCTCTTCTTATGAATAGCACGCTGCTGCTTGCTTCACTAATTTGTCTCAAGTCATTCCACTGGACAAAGAGAACTTAGTTCAAAACAAATTATCATGGCAACTTGAGGGTTCGCTGTTTTTGTTGAGCGGTTGACATAACCTCTGAAAAAGCATGCATTAGCGGGGACGGGGGGAAGAATTCCTTTGCTTGTTTCATGTAGTAACATTGCAAATATGCTGGTGAAAATTTCCTCTCTTCAGTATTTCCAGGGAAATTGTGAACACATTCTTCATTTTAGTCGGATTACCGAACCAAGAAAATCTTTACAAATCCATGAAAGAGGATGAATGGGAGAGGCCTTATAACAGGTATATAAACACTGGCCCCAGATTTTCATGGGGACTTTCAATGACGTTGTAGCGACCCCTGAACAGCATAAAAAAAAGTGGAAATTATGGAATAAGTGACATACACGATTATTTATGCCACTCCATATTCCCCTGGGACTTTTGTGCAGCTCTGCCGTTACCCTTGACGAAAACAGTGAGGTTTTATAGAATAGAATGGTTACAGCACAGAAGGAGGCCATTTGGCCACAACGAGCCTGTGCTAGCTCTTTGTAAGAGTCATAGTTCCATCCCCTTTAAAATCAATAGCAATCCCAAAGAAATTCATTAAGCAGCAAATGGATAGAAGCAATAATACATTAAACAGTAATGTAAATAGGACCGGACACAAATTCCTTGAATATTATCCTTTGCAACTGGTCATCCAGAGAGTTTTTCTCTGGCCCACCTATCTCTCTTGCTTGAGAAAGGCAACTCAATTTGAAGAAAACGGGTTGAGGAATACTTTTCAAAGATAGACCGGGACGAAGAGAGGACGAAATGAGGCTCATAAACTGATAAAGAGCTGCTAATGAAATATACACTCAAATAAAAACCAGCAATGGAATGTATTCGAGACAGTTTCCTAGAACAATATGTCATGGAACCAACTAGGGAACAGGCTATTTTAGATCTTGTCTTGTGTAATGAGACAGGGTTAATTAGTAATCTCACAATAAGAGATCCTTTGGGGAGAGTGATCATAATATGTTCGAATTTCACATTCTCTTCGCGGGTGATGTACTTAAGTCTGAAACTAGGGTCTTAAACTTAAACAAAGCCAATTACATAGGTATGAGGGGCGAGTTGGCTAAGCTTGATTGGGAAATTAGATTAAAGGATATGATGGTAGATAAGCAATGGCGAACATTTGAAGAAATATTTCATAATTCTCAACGAATATACATTCTATTGAGGAATAAAAACTCCACGGGAAAAGTGATCCATCGGTGGCTAACTAAAAAAGTTAAGGATACCATTAGATCAAAAGAAGAGGCTTATAATGTTGCCAAGAAGAGTAGTAAGCCTGAGGATTGGGGAGTTTTAGGAACCACCAAAGGATGACCAAAAAATTGATAAAGAGGGAGAAAATAGAATATGAGTAAACGAGCAAGAAATATAGGGCTCAATTTTCCAGTGAACTAGCGGGTGTGTTGGGGGTGGGGGGCTCCGAAAATCGTGGAAATCCCGAGCAGGTTCAGAACCCGGCTCCAACCCGCAGATTTCCGGGTTCCCCACTGACGCGTCAGGGTGCATGCGTGCCTCCCGAATGCGGAAGTCCCACCGGCAATTAAAGCCGGCAGGATGATAGTTAAGACACTTATTTAGATACTTAAAGTACTTAATTTTGTCCACATTAAGGCAGGGGTCCGATTTTGAAACATCCCCAGCATGTTTCTCGTGCTGTGGGAAACACTCCATGTTCTGCCAGACGTAAAGTTTCTGTCTGCCTGTTTAAGGCGGCAGAATGTTGCTCACCCTGAGTCCGAACGGCTGTTGTCGGGGCCTGAATGGATTCATTTGTGAACTCAGCTTGTAGCTCAACGGAGGCTAGCCTTCTCTCCATCGTAGACATTCCCGCACTTACCGGTGACACTATCTGAGAGTTGCTCACGTCCCCGTGACAGTATCTCAGAGATTCCCTCCGTACCTGTGCCACTATTCCACTCATGCAGGAGTTGGACTCCTCCATCCTCTCGCAAATGTGCTGCTGTCCCTTGATCATTCTCATTTTAAAGGATGGCCCCCAGGGTTCTGCATCTGCGTCCAGCTGAGGAAAGCCTGGAGAGGAGTGCTCCCAAAAATGTGGACCCTCCACAGCTGCCCCTGCCACCAGTGTCTGCTCATGTTCACATGTGTGTGGTAACTCACCAGGTGCCAACCCAACTAACTGAGGACTATGACCCAACGAGGTGTGAGTATCTGCGCGGATGGATGGCTCGCTAAGATGTGACGGTGCGCCCTCAGAGGCCGGCAGGTCATCTGAGGAATCACCCTCTACTGTCACAGCAGTCGCTGAAGGCCCTGTAAGAGAACAGAAGGCAATGTTAAGCATCATCACACATGTGTCATGAGCATACTGAGGAGCTGAACATGGCAAGGCATGTTAACATCAATTCATATTGTGTGATGAATGTTAAAGTTATGTCACCAGACGTTTGTCGGGTGCCAGTCTCGGCGTCCCCGATGGACAGGCACTCAAGGGTTCGGCTGAGCTCCAGCACCTTCTGCTCCACGTCTGTGAGGATGAAGATTTGTTATGACCCTCCTCCGGTTCTTGCCCTCTCGCGTGCATTTTGCGCTCTCTTCTTCTAGAAGAGGAGAAAGAACAGATGTGTGAGTGAGTGATGGTGATGTGACCAACCAATGAATGCACTGCTTTGGGTGAGGCTGACCATGAAAGACTTGCATCAGAGGGTAAGTATGAGACAGAAACATCACATTGGATCAGGATTGGGGTGAGTGGTCATCATGGGGTGACTAATGGGTAGGTGAGGAAGTGCAGGTAAGTTGAGGATGAGTTTTCAGTGGTGTGAGAAGTGATGTGATAGAGTGGTGTTGGCAGTGCAGAATGAGTTGGGGGATGGGGGCAGTGATGTGGAAGATGGTATGTAGGAGAATCAATAAGTGTACTCACTTTGGCTGACCTAGTTTGGTCATTGAAGCGCTTCCTGCACTGGATCCAGGTGCGGGAGATGTTGCTGCTGCTGGTGACCTCCACTGCCACCTTGAGTCAGGCCTTCTTGGTGGCGGAGGCAGGCCACTTCCTCCCATCCGCCAGGTAAAACAGATCCCTCCTCCTCCTCACCCCATCCAGTAGCACTTGGAGTGAGGCACCATTGAATCTTGGAGCAGCCTTTCCCCTGGGCTGCTCCATTGTGATGTGTGGGTATTTGCTCCAGGAAAAGCCAATGGAGCAATGACCCTTTAAATAGAGCTCCTCCGGCTGACAGCCTGTGATGCGGGTGCGCAGTCCGCCCGCTGCGCAGCTTTTGGACGGCAAACCCGGAAGCCATGTTAAGTGGCTCCAATTGAATCGCACTCGTGTGAGAAATGGACATTTTTTATTGGTCGGGTTACCCACGTGCCCATTCAACCCCCGCTGCCATGTCGCCTCTACTCTAATATTGGGGCCATAAAAACAGTTTGTAAGAGCTTCTACAAGTATGTAAAAAGAAATAGAGTAACAAAAGTAAACGTTGGTCCCTTAGAGGCAGAAACAGGAGAAATTATAATGGGGAGTAAGGATATGGCAGAGACAATTAACAAATATTTTGTTCCTGTCTTCACAGTAGAAGACACAAAAAACATACCAGATATCGTGGGAAACCAAGGGTCTAACAAGAGTGAGGAACTTAAAGTAATTAATATCAGTAAAGAAAAATACTGGAGAAATTAATGGGACTAAAAGCTAACAAATCCCCTGGTCCTGATGGCCTACATCCTAGGGTTCTAAAAGAGGTGGCTGCAGAGATAGTGGATGCGTTGGTTGTGATCTTCCAAAATTCCCAAGATTCTAGAACGGTCCCAGTGGATTGGAAGGTAGCAAATGTAACCCTGCTATTCAAGAAAGGAGGGAGAGAGAAAACAGGGAACTACAGGCCAGTTAGCCTGACGTCAATAGTCAGGAAAATGCTGGAATCCATTATTAAGAACGTAGTAACGGGGCACTTGAAAATAATAATATAATTAGGCAGTCAAACATGGTTTTATGAAAGGCAAATTGTGTTTGACAAATCGATTCGTTTTTTTTTGAGGATGTAAGTAGCAGGGTAGATAAAGAGGAACCAGTAGATGTAGTATATTTGGATTTTCAAAAGGCATTCGATAAGGTGCCACGCAAAAAGTTGTTACACAAGATAAGGGCTCATGGGGTTGGGGGTAATATATTAACATGGATAGAGGATTGGTTAATGGATAGAAAACAGAGAGTAGGTCATTTTCAGGTTGGCAGGCTGTAACTAATGGAGTGCCACAAGGATCAGTGCTTGGGCCTCAGCTATTTATAATCTATATTAATGGCTTAGATGAAGGGACCGAGTGTAATGTATCCAAGTTTGCTGACGATACAAAGCTAGGTGGGAAAGTAAGCTGTGAGGAGGATACAAAGAGTCTGCAAAGGGATGTGGACTGGTTAAGTGAGTGGGCAAGAAGGTGGCAGATCGAGTGTAATGTGGGGAAATATGAGGTCATTCACTTTTGTAGGAAGAATAGTAAAACAGAATATTATTTAAATGGTGAGAAACTATTAAATGTTGGTGTTCAGAGAGATTTGGGTGTCCTTATACATGAAGCACAGAACGCTAACATGTAGCTACAGCAAGCAATTACCAAGGCAAATGGTATGTTGGCCTTTATTGCAAGGGGTTGGAGTACAAGAGTAAGGAAGTCTTGCTGCAATTGTACAGGGCTTTGTTGAGACCACACATGGAGTACTGTGTACAGTTTTGGTCTCCTTACCTAAGGAAGGTTATTCTTGCCTAAGAGATGGTACAACAAAGGTTCACTAGATTGATTCCTGGGATGAGAGGGTTGTCCTCTGAGGAGAGATTGATTAAAATGGGCCTATACTCTCTGGAGTTTCGAAGAATGAGAGGTGATCTCCTTGAAACATATAAGATTCTGAGAGGGCTTGACAGGGTAAATGCTGAGAGGCTGTTTCCCCTGGCTGTAGAGCCTTGAACTAGAGGGCATAGCCTCAGGATAACTGGTCAGACATTTAGGACTGAGATGAGGAGGATTTTCTTCACTCAGAGGATTGTGAATCTTTGGAATTTTCTAACCCAGAGGGCTGTGGACGCTCAGTCATTGAGTATATTCATGGCTGAGATCAATAGATTTTTCGACTCTAAGGGAATCAAGGGAAATGGGGATCAGGCGGGAAAGTGGAGTTGAGGTCGAAGATCAGCCATGACATTATTGAATGGCAGAGCAGGCTCGAGGGGCCATATGGCCTACTCCCGCTCCTATTTCTTATGGTCTTATGTTCACCCATAAGCTGCTTGTATTTGAATTATTTGGCTTCGCCCCTCTCCTGGGCTATTTTTGAAGTAAATCTGGTTTCATACATACCAGCACAGAAAGAAGCCCAAATACTTTTTTGTGACAGTAATAAGGCCTTATATAAATGCAAGTTCTTCTCTCTATACTATCAGAAGCAAGCTGTTCTGTTTATTAATGTTTTTCTTTTTTCTCGCTTTCTTCAAAGCTTTGCACGCTAGTATAGATTAACTGCTCAAAAATCCAAAATCTGGGGCATGACATTGAACAGCGATCTTTTCAGTGAATGCCCTTTCTTCACAAAAATTAGCTGTGGTTGAAGAACTAAGAAAAGATTTTTTGACCATCAGGGAATACTTGTTGATATACATCTCATCCAAGAATATAGGATTATAACTCCTACAGAAACTGTCAACTACATAAGACTAGTTGCAGGACTTCACCAGTAAGTTCAATACCAAATAATTATCCAACTTACAGTCACAGGTATAAAACCAGCCGGCCCGTGTTTCTTTGTCTGTAACGTAACTCAATAAATCATGTGCCTTGTCAGCATGTAAACGTGAGCTGCTTAATGAACTGCATTCATGTTGAATACACTGCACTGTGTCATTCTTTTTAAACCCAGCAATTTGTGAATACCACTATCAGAAACAAAGTTGTGGGCCAATACTTACCCTGAAATTGTGCGGCTATTCCATCGGACTCCCACCGTTATGTCCGCTGGAACGGCCGCAAACTCAGTCAGGACCCAGCCTTAGGTGCAAGCTTCCGGGATGCCTTTGAAGGGGTGGAGCCTACAACAAGGCCATCGACTTAAGGGACAGTCAGGAGTTACTGCACCCAAGCACTCAGTTGGGATCCGGCATATGATCCGTGATAGTACACTTGGAATGATGTCTGATCCCAGTAGCCTGGACCCCTATAAGGAGGACAAAAAGTGTTACCGCTGATGGGGGAGGGCGACAGAGGTTGAAGTGGTCCCTTGTCTAAGGGCAACCAGATTTTTCTTCTGGGGGGACTAAAATCCCATTTCCAGGCTGGGCAGCTTCAACTGGCATTTCTGAGGTCTTTGCCGATTCACTCCCATGCAGCTACAGACCCAACCTCTTGACCCTGTGAACCTCAGCGGGGCCAAAGGCAGTGTTCCTCAGCAGACATGGTCTCAGAATAACTGTCAGGACTGTGCCCTCTTGGAATTTTCCAGGCCTAATACATCTACTGAACATTGAATGGTAGTACTGCCATTAACAGGCTGTGGTCCCTGAGAGGACGATGTCCCATTGTGCAATGGGTCCCTGAAACAGTCACTTCTTCAATTCGCACCTGACGAAGTGAAACAAACATGTGAAACTCTGGGGCAGACCAGCAGAGCAGAAGACCAGGAAATGAAGGCATGTCACACAAACTACAAAAGTATAAGAAGCTGCATATATCAAAAGGTAAGGATCTTGTGCTCGTTATTTGAACTGCTGTTTGTTGGGGGTGGTAAGGACTCACAATAATGAACATGAAGCAAATAATAGAGTTGTGATTGTAGATTGATACGATGTGATGTTATGCTATATACCCAGCACTGGTGTACAGTGTTTTGGTGCTGAATTGAGGCCCTCTGAATTTAATAAATTGCTTCAAATGCTATTACTTCATCTAAACTATATAATGATTTAAAGGGGTTGTGCTCACTACTGCACAGCATGGTCAGCATCGGCAAAGCTTGGACATGTCTTAACAACCGTCCCGAGGAGCCAGGAAGGATTATGCTGCATGTTCAGCGGTCATGATTAACGTGATCCTTTCCTGAGATTCGAGTGGAGCAATGGACACATTGTTAGGTTGAAATAAGTCCAACAACACAAGTACACGATCAAACAAGCAATCACTTTGTTTAGGATACATCATGTATTATTTTGGAGGCAATATGATCTCTGAATAACTAGCTTTGCAGGAAACTGATTCCAACCAAAGGCCAAGCCTGAGGCTCTGAGTGTGGCTTCATTAGTTACATCCTATTTATATGAGAGAAACATTTACAGTGGCACTAGTTCCACAACCAAGTGAGGCTGCTGGTGAGACAAAATGGCTAAATTTATATTTCGGGGTGGATTTGGAGTATTGATGGCAACACTGGAACTATTCCACCACCCCTGACAGACAAAGGTCATAGAATCTTGCAGCACAGGAGGCCATTTGGCCCATCGTCCCTTGCTCTTAAGAGCCAGCAACACAAAAAGTACATTGCTAACCCACGTGGATAAGGGTTAAAGGTTAGATCACCTCCAACCAAAATAAATGGCAGCCACAGCATCCAGTGCAGCCATTTACCTTTAAAATTGGTGATGTTCTTAGAATCATAGCATCATAGAAAAGTTACAGCACGGAAGGAGGCCATTTGGCCCATTGAGTCCGTGCCAGCTCTATGCAAGAGCAATCCAGCTAGTCCCACTTCCCCGCCCTATCCCCATAGCCCTGCAAATTTTTTCCATTCAAGTACTTATCCAGTTCCCTTTTGAAAGCCACGATTGAATCTGCCTCCACCACCCGCTCTGGCAGTGCATTCCAGATCCACTCGTTGTGTAAAAAAGTTTTTCCTCAAATCAAGTTCTTTTGCCAATCATCTTAAATCTATGTCCTCTGGTTCTTGACCCTTCCACCAATGGGAACAATTTCTCTCTATCTACCCTGTCTAGACCCTTCATGATTTTGAATACCTCTATCAAATCTCCTCACAACCTTCCCTGTTCCAAGGAGAACAACCCCAGCTTCTCCAATCTATCCACGTAACTGAAGTCCTCATTCCTGGAATCATTCTAGTAAATCTCTTCTGCACCCTCTCTAAGGCCTCCACATCTTTCTAAAGTGCGATGCCAAGAACTGGACACAATACTCCAGTTGTGGCCGAACCTTTATAAATGTTCATCATGACTTCCTTGCTTTTGTACTCTGTGTCTATTTATATAAAACCGCTTTCTCAACCTGTCCTGCTACCTTCAACGATTTGTGTACATACCCCCAGATCTCTGTTCCTGTACCCCTTTTAGAATTGTGCCCTTTAGTTTATATTGCCTCTCCTCATTCTTCCTACGGAAATGTATCATCTCGCATTTTTCTGCGTTAAATTTCGTCTGTCAATTTCCACCCTTACTTCCCTCAGCAACCTAAGATGCGTCCCATCTGGACCGGGTGACTTATCTACTTTAAGTACAGCTAGCCTTTCCAGTACCTCCTCTTTAGCAATTTTTAACCCATCCAGTATCTCAACTACATCTTCCTTTACTTTGACTCTGGCAGCATCTTCTTCCTTGGTAAAGACAGATGCAAAGTACTAATTTAGTACCTCGGTCATGCCCTCTGCCTCCATGAATAAATCTCCTTTTTGGTCCCTAATCGGCCCCACCCCTCCTCTTACTACTCGTTTACTGTTTACATGCCTATAGAAGACTTTTGGATTCCCTTTTTATGTTAGCCACCAGTCTATTCTCATACTCTCTCTTTGCCCCTCTTATTTCCTTTTTCATTTCCCCTCTGAATTTTCTATATTCAGCCTAGTTCTCACTTGTGTTTTCAACCTGACATCTGTCATATGCCCCTTTTTCTGCTTCATCTTACTCTCTATCTCTTTTGTCATCCAGGGAGCTCTGGCTTTAGTTGCCCTACCTTTCTCCCTTGTGGGAGTGTACCTAGACTGTACCCAAACCATCTTCTCTTTAAAAACCACCCATTGTTCAATTACAGTTTTAACCGCCAATTTGATTTCAATTTACCCAGGCCAGATCTGTTCTCATCCCTCCTTCAATTGAGTATTTTTTTCTTTTGCCTTTCAGGGAATGTGAGTGGAACCATTTCACAAGGAGGACTGAATCTGCCTCGTTTATATTATGGAAGTGTCTCTGACACCAGGTTTACAGTCAAGGGGCAATCCTGTTGTATAAATCAGGTCGAAGAAGAGCCAAGAGTTCTCCCAGTGTCCTAACATCCCTCCTTCAGGAAATACCACCAAAACAGAGCAAATGCTCAGGGACCTTGTTAGCATTTACCTACATAACAGCAGTCACTATACATTACAAACCAATTCACTGTGTGAAGCACTTTGAGCATTTCCACAGAATAAGACATTATGTAAATATAAGTACTATTATTAGTTAGCATTCCCGCTGCTAAATCTAGAGACAAAACAAGACAAATGGAGCTGAGAGCAATGGACTGAATGCTAAAAAAGGATATCTCTGCAGATCCTAGGAAGCACAGATCACATCACCTGACAAGATTCACTCATTTGGTCTAACAATCGCGCATGTTGATTTCAGAAATGTCACTCTTTTGATGTTGTCACTCTTCAAAATGAACACAATTTCCATACGATTAAAAAGGTTTGCAAGCCGTGTCACTCGTGCTGGTCGTGAATGTCACTGAAAATATTTCTCCAGCATGGACTGCTCTGCACAGCGGAAGAATTTGGAAATCAGTACCGTTGGAGTGAAGTGACCTCATTTTCAATTGAGTCAGCATTGGGCCGTGCTCTCCTGATCCCCTGCTTCACCTTCTGACGCTGTCATTAGCACAGGCACCCAGAGAACAGCTTTGCGGGTAGATGGAGGGTAGCATTTAATTTCTACTACCGGCTGATGTGTACAACAGTGAACGAGCCATCACCAATCAGGTCAAGATTATTTTCCAGTTACCCCATTGCTGCCTCTAATCTTTTTATTAAGTTAATGAACCCACTGTTAATTTTCCGGAGTGCAACAATGATACACTCGTCTTGATGCAATTCAAACTGTTTAATTTTAATTCAGGTATTTTGTTGAGTTCTACACTTCATTCCTAAAATATAATGCTTTTAAAAAGCTGTTTTAGTCCAATTTCCTACTCATCTATTATTAATCACTGTGTGGTGTTAGCACATGTTCACAGACACATTGTTAATGATTAAAGAAACTGTACAGACAATGAGTTGAAGATTGGCTTAAATAAACGGTTTACATCATTTTGGCGCAACAATTTTAACTTTATTACTTCAATATAATTTAGTCTTTTGGATTCATCTTTGTTTATTAAATCATGAATTTTAATTTCAATAGAATCTCTCTAAAGTGTAATATGTAAATCTAATGAAATCCCTGTCGCCTGTAATCCCCAAAGGAGTGAGAAAACAACACATCTTTTGTAGAATTACTGATGTGATAGATTAAAAAAAATTAATTTAATTCAAGAGAGTCAGGATGTTCTATTGGTAAGGTGCAAAATCCTATTTATAAGTGTAGTTGAGACTCTCTTATAAAATGGTCTTTAAAAACAATGCAAAGATTATACAACAGTAACAAGGGGTGAATTTATAGGCAGAGTTTTGCACTGTTTTGTTATTGGTAAGAAAGCCAGAAACAATATTCATAGTATCATGGCATCATAATAGGTACAGCACAGGAGGAGGCCATGTGGCCCATCGTGCCTGTGCCAGCTCTTTGAAAGAGCTATCCAATTAGTCCTACTCCTCTGCTCTTTCTGAATAGCCCTGTAAATTTTTTCCCTTCAAGTATTTATCCAATTCCATTTGAAAGTTATTATTGAATCTGCATCCACCATCCTTTCAGGCAGTGCATTCCAGATCATTACAAGTCGCTGCTTAAAAAAATGTTTCCTCATAGCTTCTGGCTCTTTTGCCGATCACCTTAAATCTGGTTACCGGCCCTTCTGCCACCGGACACAGTTTCTCCTTATTTAATCTATCAAAACTGTTCATGATTTTGAACACCTCTGTCAAAGTGCACTGGATACAGCAAAGGCTATGGGCCCTGACAACTTCCCAGCTGTACTGCTGAAGACTTGTGCTCCAGAACCAGCCGTGCCTCTAGCCAAACTGTTCCAGTACAGCTACAACACTGGCATCTACCCGACAATGTGGAAAATTGCCCAGGTATGTCCTGCCACAAAAAGCAGGACAAATCCAATCCGGCCAATTACCGCCCCATCAGTCTACTCTCAATCATCAGCAAAATGATGGAAGGTGTCATCGACAGTGCTATCAAGCGGCACTTGCCAATAACCTGCTCACTGATGCTCAGTTTGGGTTCTGCCAGGACCACTCGGCTCCACACCTCATTACAGCCTTGGTCCAAACATGGACAAAAGAGCTGAATTCCAGAGGTGAGGTGAGAGTGACTGCCCTTGACATCAAGGCAGCATTTGACCGAGTGTGGCACCAAGGAGCCCTAGTAAAATTGAAGTCAATGGGAATCAGGGGGATAATTCTTCTGTGCCTGGAGTCATACCTAGCACAAAGGAAGATGGTAGTGGTTGTTGGAGGCCAATCATCTCAGCCCCAGGACATTGCTGCAGGAGTTCCTCAGGGCAGTGTCCTAGACCCAATCATTTTCAGTTGCTTCATTAATGACCTTCCCTCCATAAGGTCAGAAATGGGGATGTTTGCTGATGATTGCAGTGTTCAGTTCCATTCGCAACCCTTCAGATAATGAAGCAGTCCGTGCCCGCATGCAGCAAGACCTGGACAACATCCAGGCTTGGGCTGATAAGTGGCAAGTAACATTCGCACCAGACAAGTGCCAGGCAATGGCCATCTCCAACAAGAGAGAGTCTAACCATCTCCCCTTGACATTAAATGGCATTACCATCGCCAAATCCCCCATCATCAACATCCTGGGGGTCACCATTGACCAGAAACTTAACTGGACCAGCCACATAAATATTGTGGCTACAAGAGCAGGTCAGAGGCTGGGTATTCTGCGGCGAGTGACTCACCTCCTGACTCCGCAAAGCCTTTCCACCATCTACAATGCACAAGTCAGGAGTGTGATGGAATACTCTCCACTTGCCTGGATGAGTGCAGCTCCAACAACACTCAAGAAGCTTGACACCATCCAGGACAAAGCAGCCCGCTTGATTGGCACCCCATCCACCACCCTAAACATTCACTCCCTTCACCACCCGCACACCGTGGCTGCAGTGTGTACCATCTACAGATGCATTGCAGCAACTCGCCAAGGTTTCTTCGACTGCACCTCCCAAACCCGTGACCTCTACCATCTAGAAGGACAAGGGCAGCAGGCACATGGGAACAACACCACCTGCACATTCCCCTCCAAGTCACACACCATCCCAAGTTGGAAGTATATCACCGTTCCTTCGTCGTCACTGGGTCAAAATCCTGGAACTCCCTACCTAACAGCACTGTGGGAGAACCTTCACCACATGGACTGCAGAGGTTCAAGAAGGCGGCTCACCACCACCTTCTCAAGGGCAATTAGGGATGGGCAACAAATGCTGGCCTTGTCAGCGAAGCCGTCATTCCATGAACGAATAAAAAGAAATCTCCCCTTAAACTTCTCTATTCTAAGGAGAACAACCCCAGCTTCTCCAATCTCTCCACATAACTGATGTCCCTCATCCCTGCTACCACTCTGGTAAATCTCTTCTGCACCCTCTCTAAGGCCTTAACATCCTTCCTAAAGTGTGGTGCCCAGAATTGAACACAGTACTTTGGCTGAGGCCTAACCAATGTTTTATAAAGGTTTAGCATAACTTCCTTGCTTTTGCACTCTATGACTATATTGAAAAAGCCCAGGATCCTATATGTGTTTTTAACAGCCTTCTCAACTTGTCCTGCCACCTTCAAAGATTTGTGTACGTGCACCGCCAGGACTCTCTGTTCCTGTACCCCATTTAAAATTTTACTCTTTAGTTTATATTGCCTCTCCTCATTTTTCCTACCAAAATGCATCTTTTCACACCTCTCTGCATTAAATTTCATTTGGTATGAGTCTGCCCATTTCATCAGTCTGTCTATGTCCTCCTGAAGTCTATTACTAACCTCCACATTGTTTACTACATTTCCGAGTTTCGTATCATCTGCAAATTTTGAAATGTTACCCTCTATACACAAGTCCAGGTCATTATCATATATCAAAAGGAGCAGTGGTCCTAATACTGACCCCGGGGGACACCCCTGTGTACTTCCCTCCAGTTTGAAAAACAACCGTTCACCACTACTCTCTGCTTTCTGGCCCTTAGCCAATTTTGTATCCAAGCTGCCACTGCCCCCTTAAACTCATGGGCTTTAATTCTGCTAACATGTCTATTATGTGGCACTTTAACAAATGTCTTTTGAAAGTCCATATACACATCAACCGCATTACCCTCATCAAACCTATCCGTTACTTCTTCAAAGAACTCAATCAAATTAGTCGAACACTATTTTCCTTTAACAAATCTGTGCTGATTTCATTTATTAGCCCAAGTGCCAATTAATTTTGTCTTGGATTATTGTCTCTAAAATTTTCCCCACCACCAATGTTAGGTTGACTGTCCTGTAATTGCCGGGTTTGTCTCTCTCCCCTTTTTTGAACAGGGATGTAACATTTTCAATCTTCCAGTCCGCTGGCACCGTCCACATATCTAAGGAGGATTGGAAGATTGTGGCCAGAGCCTCCGCAATTTCCACCCTTACTTCCCTCAGTAACTTAGGATGCATCCCACCTGGACCAGGTGACCTTTCTACTTTGAGTACTGTCAATCTTTTAAGTACCTCCTCTCAATCTATTTTTATCCTGTCCAATATCACTACTACCTCCTCCTTTACTGCTACAATGGTAGCATCCTCTTCACTAGTGAAGATTAATGCGAAGTATTCATTTAGTACCTCAGCCATGCCATCTGCCTCCACAAGAACTTTTCCTTTTTGTCCCTAATTGGTCCCACCCTTCCTTTGACTAGCCTTTTACTATTTATATGTTCATAAAAGACTTCTGGTTTCCCTTTTATGTTAGCCGCTAATCTATTCTCATACTCTCTCTTTGCCCCTCGTATTCCCATTTTTAGATCTCTGTACTTTCTGTATTTAGCCTGATTCTCTGCTGCATTATGAACCTTACATTCGTCATAAGCCTCCTTTTTCTGTTTCATTTTAATCTCTATATCTTTAGTCATCCAGGGAGCTCTAGCTTTAGAAGCCCTTTCTTTCCCCCTTGTGGGAATGTGTCTACTCTGTACCTGAACCAACTCCTCCTTGAAGGCCTTCTATTGTTCAATTACTGTTTTGCCTACCAATTTTTGAATGCCAATCCACCTGAGCAAGATCCCTGTTTAACTCACTGAAATTAGTCCTCCTCCAGTTGAACTTTTTTTCCATTTGATTATTCCTTGTCCTTTTCCATAACTATTCTAAACCTAATGATATTAAGCCGGAACTTGCTCCGACAGGCGTGGCAAGGCTGTCCGCACATCCTGCGGACAAAGACTACGAAAAAGCTTACCTCATGGTCTCCGACATCCACTTGCTCCCTTTTCAATCTTTTTTCAGTTCAGCGCTGTTAAATCAGCGAGGGTTCCTTTGTATCGATAGAGACTGTGGGAATGGAAGTCACGCCCACAGAATCTGTCAGGAAGAGACGCCACGCCCACAATCAGGCAAGTAAAACTCATTCATTTAAGGTAAACTTCTGTATGTTAGTTTAAATAAAAATTTAACATATCTTATTATAAAAAGCCAAGCAAATGATTTAATGAAACTTACAGAAATTAAAAGAAAAAAAAAATTGTTTTAACTTATAAATTTTTTTTAACGATTAAAAAATATTAAGAGTAATTTGACATTCCACATTTTTAAAATTTAATTTTTTGTTGTTTCTCAGTCATTAACAGTCACCGCGCTTTTAAAAAGTAGTGTGGGGCTGGTATTTTCCAGCGTACCTTTTGGTGGCAGAAGTATCTTCATTCCAGCTGGGCAGATGGGTAAGTTTACGAATGTTGAATGATTTCTGTGATTTTAGCATAGGAGGTGCTTTAATTCGGAACTGTCAAACCGACAGCAAACCAATGGGAGCAAGTTCGCAATTTCTTGGTTTTAATGCTCATGTGTGCATTCAAGAACTTACTCCATCGATTCGCCAGCAGTCGGAGAGCACACCATTATGGAACGGCGACCTCGGGTGAGTAATTTCTGGGCCATTATGATCACTGTTCCCCAAATGCACCTCCACTGAAACATGCTCCACCTGCCCCACTTCATTCCCCAGAACCAAATCCAGCACTGATTCCTTCCTCGTTAGGCTGGAAACACACTGTTCAAGAATGTTCTCTTGTACACATTTCAGGAATTCCTCCCCCTCTTTGCCCTTTACACCTTTACCATCCCAGTCTATATTGGGAGAATTGAAGTCCCCCATTATCACTACTCTATAGTTCTTGCATCTTTCTGCAATTTGCCTGCCAACATTCATCTGTCAATCAATAATAAAAAAACAAATTAACTAGTCATTTATCTCATCGTGGTTTAACAACTGTCACTGTACTCCAGAAGTAATCCATTGTGCAAAGGTCTTTGAGACATTTTGTTAACGTGAGAAGACTACAAAAATATCTATTATTTCTAGTGTGACATGTCAAAGATTAGTTATTGATATATAGGCATGTTACAGAGCGCTTCTTTTCTACGGTTTGTCCATTAGTGTAGTATTTCTAAACAATATGTATTATATTAGAGGCAGTGGTATATCCTTTGAAGAATGTTCCTACAGTTTACTATCACAGGCCTACAAACAACATGTGTTCATGTAATCCACTGTGTACAGGTATCCTGATGTTCCTTACAGCACATTATTGAGGCTACTGCTCAAACACAATTGAGATGTATAAGCATCAAAGATGAGGAGCAATGATGTAATCAGTGCAGGGTAGATTCACCCTAGAAATATCTCACAGCACAAGCCTTTGAGATTACTCAGAGCAGAATACCCTCAGATGTTCCAGGAACTTGGAATCTCCGATGGAAAAGCACATTGGAGATCCAACGTAAGATATCATATACTACGGCAACATGGGTTTGTAACAGATGGTTGGAGCGGGAGGAAGGAACAGAGAAATCGAAGTTCAGCAGTTTGCACCCATAAACCTCCTAACAGATGAGTCAAGGGGAGCATTGTCAGAGCCTGGGAGCAGGTCAAATCGTCCCCGATCTGGAGTCAATGCTTGGCCCTGGGTGATCTGAAAAGAGGAGGCAGAAGAAGACCCATGAAAAGAAACAGATAGTTACCTACACTCACAACAGATAACAAAATGATACAACAAAGTAAATCTATAAGTCAGATACAAAATTTCATGGTTTCCATCTCTCACAGATTCAGTAAAACAAGTACAAGAAATGTGGTTAGAATGTGGAACGCGCTACCACAAGGAGTAGTTGAGGCGAATAACATGGATGCATTTAAGGGGAAGCAAGATAAACACATGATGGAGAAAGGAATAGAAGATTATGTTGATAGAAGCTGGCATAGATCAGTTGGGCTGAATGGCCTGTTTCTGTGGTGTACATTCTATGTAATATATATATAAAAAAAAACGCACTGGTAACTTTAACTACAGTCACTACAAGTCATAATTCTTCCAGTGCATATTATTACAGTGCTAGCTGGAAGAGCTTGGTTTGAATCAGTAAGCATCACAACTCAAATAAGCTCTCCTACAAGTACAGTAAATTGCTTCGGCAAGTTTTATGCAACCTCTCTCAAAGTACAAACCTTGCAAATGATTCGCTCATTATATGTGTGATTTGAGGAGGAAAAATTCTGATGAAATGATAACTTTTCATGTGGGAAGTAATTCTCCTGCAGAACACAAGGGAGCTGATTTCGGACAGACTGAGGTGAAATAAGGTCCTTTCTGCATTTGAAAAGGTCACAGCCTGAGTCAGAATGAAACAGCCATAAACTTATCCATTAATCTCCCAATTTGATTTGTCTCTCTTCCTATTAAACAGACTGAAAATTATGACTAAAATTATACTCCTTTATATTCATGACAAAGGTCATATTAGGGAGCAAATAAAGGAATTCATCTGGGGGGAGGGAGCAGATGTTCTCATGAAATATTCATTGTATATTTTATAACATACGCTGCCACCAGTAAGATAAGGCTACTTTCAACAGCATTGATTGGTGGCTATGGTCGAATTCTGTTCCCTAGGCCGCACTGATAGCTGTGTAGGGTGCCTAATGCAGATCTTATACTTCAATATCAGCACAATAGTGCAAGGGCAGTTTGGGTGGCAGTAAAAATATTTGCAACACTATTTATTTACACTCCATAAAACTTGCTTTTGTGCAAGCAAGCATGTAACTTCATTTGTTCTTCCTTCCCCAGAATCTCTTGTGATCCGCCGAAAGCCATGGAAACCTCAGAACTTTATCCTGGGGGTTTCATGGATTATCCACTAGGGTCACAGTGAAGAGCAGGAAATTCATCCCCACCCCATTTCTTTAGGATCAGGGTAAAAGTTGCATTTCTCTGACACTCTCAGAATTTGTACACAGAGGCCAGAAATCCCCAACACCCAAGGCCCAGGTGAATTATCAAATGCTGGGTTTAAAGCAGGACTCTTTTTTGTTTATTTGCTTATTACTGTTATCTATGTCATTGATCCAAGTGAAAGAAGGACAATGGCAGCCAAAAATAGCGCAAGGAAACCATTTCAGTGATTTCATTGCTTCCCCAGGATCTACCTGCAGGATGGCTCGGCATTGGATGCAGATGAATTTTCCTAAGACCCCAACTGGCGAGCTGCATTGGGACACCCAACTGGCATCAGCAGCTCATCCGCTTTATGCAAACAAGGTCCAATTTTGAGCGGGCCTCGGGCCGACGTCTTTGGGAGTGCATTCGTTTTTCAACACCCATTTCGTGCCGCTTTCTGGCGCTACTTCAATTTCTTAGTCTCGATCTCACAGTGAAATGGAGAAAAGGGACACAAACTCGCAGAAAGCAAAAAATTGTCCAATTGGCCATGAGTGTGATAAAGCTGTTGAAATGGCAAATCAAAGAGGCTAATTGATAACAGTAACAGCTAACGTTTAAAAAGTGCCCTTAATGTAGAAAAATGGCCCAAGGTGCTTCACAGACATTTAAAGGAAAAATGGACACAGAGCTAAAGAAGGATATTTCAGAAGGAGGCGACCAAAAGCTTGGTCAAAGTGGAGGGTTTAAGGAGGTTCTTAAAAGGAGAAGAGAGAGGTGAAGAGTTGCAGGGTTTAGGGAGGAAATTCCAATGCACGGGGTATAGGTGGCTTAAGGCACAGCCACCAATGGCGGGCGAAAGGGAGGGGGAACACAGAAGAGGCTGGATTCAGATGAATGGAGAGATTGGGGGATGATTGTAGGGCTAGACAAGGTTACACGGATATGGAGGGGAAGGCTATGGAGGGAAACACAAGGATGAGTATTTTAGATTTAAGACTTTAGGGGATTGGGAACCAATGTAGGTCAGGTAGCACAGGGGTGATAGACCAAGTGGGACTTACTGCTAGATAGGATAAGGAAAGACACAGGTGATGTTACTGAGCTCAAAGTAGGCAGTCCTTTGTGATGGCAAGGATATGGGGTCAGAAGCTTAGCTCAGGGTCGAACAGGATACTTAAGCAGCCAACAGTCTGATTTACTCTGAGATAGTAGCATAGAGAGGGATGGAGTTGGAGCCACAGGTACGGAATTTGTGCTTGATGTAAATTATGGTGCATTTGAGCTTCACATTGTTTAACTGGAAGAAATAACAGCTCATCCAAGACTGGATGTTAGACAAGTAGTCTGAAAGCACAGAGGCAGTGGAAGAGTTGAGAGATGTGGTGGAGAGGTAGAGGTGGGTACCAGCAATATACATCTGGAAGCTGAGCCCATGTTTGCCAATGATGTCGCGTAAGAGGGGTGGCCAAGAATGGATCACTGAGGGACTGCGGAGGAGATGGTGCTGGGGTGGGAAGAAAAGCCATTGCTAGAGATGCTCGGACCATGATCAGATTGGTAAGAGTGGAACCAAGTGAGGGGAGTCCCATTAAGCTGGACAACGGAGGAAAAGCATTGGCAAGGGATGACATGATTGACTGTGTCAACCACTGCAGAGAAGTCAAGGACGATAGGAAGAGATAATGCATCAAGGTCACAATCACAGAGAATGTCATTCAGATCTTTCATTAGGGCTGTTTCAGTGCAGTGGAAAGAGCAGAAACAAAATTAGGGGGAATCAAACAGGGATTTGCGGGAGAGATAAGCGTGGATCAAGGAGGCAACAACAAATTCAAGGACCTTGGAGGAGAGGGAGGGTGGAGATAGAATGGTAGTTAGCGTAAACAGAATGGATGAAGGTGTTTTTTTTCAACAGATGTGGGGTTCAAAACCCCTTTAGCAAAAGTCATTTGAAGGAAAGGGTTAACTGTACCCTTATTAAACAAAGACATTTGAAAACCTGCAAATACAGTAATGTGGTAAACTGTGTCCTTGCAAATCCTGTTTTTCACTCACTGACGCTGATGGCATTGGAGAAGTACGGGCTATGATCGAAGATATTGTATTGCGAATAGACATCTAGATTATTAAATAAATAAGCTAGATGGATAATATTGAGCTTAAAGCGTTGTCAGGCTTTCAAAACACACAGGTGCTTGGAAACACAAGCTTTTCAACACAGCAGGGGGTAATGCAAGAAAAAGCAACAAGGACATACATCAAAGGCTTCGGATCAGGAAAGCAATGATGGGTATGAAAAAAGCAGGGGCCTCTCATTCCTACCTGCTAATCTGTTCAAAAAGACTGCGATTTGTAAAACATCCAACAGTATGGCATCCAGCATATGGTCAAATGGTATGAGGAATGGATTTGAAGCCATTGAAGCAATCAAAATTGGAGACGTAAGGACTATTGAGAATGTCAGGGCGTAGAAATGTAACGGGCTATCTCTACATAAAAGAGCATAAACAGAGACAGTAAAGGGGCCTTTTAAAACCCATCGTTCAAGCACATGGTCTTTTCTACATCAAAGGGTCTCCAGTCACATGATCAAAGCCTAAACTGTCAATCATTGAAATATATTCATGATTGAGGCATAGCAACAGAGAACGATTGGACAAAAAGACTGACCCTCTCCAATCTTACGTCCTATTGGTAAAAAAACAATAATAAAGGAGACTTTGAGAGAAGAACAGCCTCTTCTTCACCACACAGTAGTAACAAGGAACACACACTGCAGTTGAACATCATGCAAGAAGAAAAAGAGGACCTTGAGTACTGAAGAGCTGATCAATCTTCAGGCCCGATGAGCAAAATCCTTGGTTTAAAGGTTGTATATGTATTAATTATTTGCCTGATGTGTGTATGAATTGTTAAGTTATTACATAATAATGTTGCGAATTATTTGGTGTATAACAGGATTTTATAAAGGAAAGTCATATGTATGGTTTGATTTTGCTTCATGAATGCTGGTAAGAATGTTAACATCATTAAATAATTACTTCTGATTAATGAAACTACCGTGGGTGAGAGTGACTTTCTTTGCTTGACTATTCGTCCAGTATCCAAGAATCACACAAAATAAGGAATTCCCTACACAGATAATGGGTCAATTTGTTTGTGTAAATGATTATGGAACAAATAAGCTTTTAAGAAGATATTAAAGTCAGAATAATGGCCCTCTGGCTGTGGTCTATTTGCTGGGACAGTTAGAAGTGTAAACTGACCTAAAGGCCTGGTCTTCATCAAGGTATTTGAAATGTCTCCGTCATAATTTCTGGCAAATACTTGTCCAGTTGACTGACACCTTGGAAAAGGTTCGTATGACAGAGAAAGTCCTTTTAACTTGGTCACTAAAATTTAGTCCTAGAAAGAGCTCGTCTTGGTAGAGTTCAGGGTATAAATCCATGCCCTTCCCCGCCCCAAAAGAAGAAGGCAGAAGAAAAAAATGTGGCAGGCAGGGAAGGAGCTGAGGGGATACATTAGGTACAAGAGGAAGGCAGAAAAAGTATGAACGAATGAAAATGTAGAAGACGTTTTAAGTGAAATTGTAAAATTCCAAAATGTTAAAGGTTAACCTGACAGAAGTAAAATTGTAAATTGCATCACAACCAAATTTAATAGCTTATGTCTTGAGCACAATGTGAGAACATAGTGACAATGTAAGAATAAAGAGTAAGATGTACTTGCAAGGTCATATAAGCCAAGATGAGAAGATAATGACAAAAGAAGAAGAGGACCAAAGAAAGAAGAAGACAGCCACAGATAGTGACTCACTACAGGTAAAACTGAGTATCCCAGAGGACACATCAAACAGCCACAGCCACAAAACTAAACTACCTATAAGGCCAAGTTGTACATTTGTAATCATACGACAGCAGGGAAAGCCCATGTATTCAAAGCTAATAACTTTGATACACTAATATCATATGAACTGTAAGCCTAACTTTTGCTAAACCATTCAGTAATCTCAGACATTAAAAATAATGTTAACATCTCCATTTTAAAATTCTCATCCTTGTTTTCAAATCCTTCCATGGTCTTGCCCCTCCCTATCTCTGTAACTTCTTCCAGCCCAACAACCCTCCGAGATCTCCGCGCTCTTCAAATTCTGGCCTCTTGCGCGTCCCTGATTTTAAGCGCTCCACCATTGGTGGCCGTTGTTGTTATTGTTATTATATAGTACTCTTGTAATGTATACTTGACTATTCCAATGCTCTCTTGGCCGGCCTCCCATCTTCCACCCTCCATAAACTTGAGCTCATTCAAAACTTTGCTGTCCGTATCCTAACTCGCACCACGTCCCGTTCACCCGTCGCCTCTGTGCTCGCTGACTTACATTGGCTCCCATTCCAGGAACACCGCAATTTTAAAATTCTCATCCTTGTTTTCAAATCCCTTCATGGCCTTGCCCTTCCCTATCTCTGTAACCTCTTCAAGCCGTACAACCCCCCGAGATCTCTGCACTCCTCCAATTCTTGATTTTAATCGCTCCACCATCGGTGGCCGTGCCTTCAGCTGCGTAGGTCCGAAGCTCTTGAATTTCCTCCCTAAACCTCTCTGCCTCTCTACCTCTCCTCCTTTAAGATGCTTCTTAAAACCTACCTCTTTGACCAAGCATTTGGTCACCTGTCCTAATATCTTCTTATGTGGTTTGATGCAAAATTTTGTTTGATAACACTCCTGTGAAGTGCCTTGGGACATTTTACTACGTTAAAGGCGTGATATAAATGCAAGTTGTAGTTGTTGCAATCAAGAGAGCCTAGCTACAGTTGAGATTCTGCATTATGTTCAAATTACTTTTGTGCCTGTCGTGATTTGAACTAGTGAAATGCCTTTTGTAATTGTCAATGCTTACCCTTGCAATGCTGTCGGTTCTATTACCTTTGATATTGAGGCTACCTGCAAGTGGGGAGGGGACAGGGAAACAGGACGGTAGCACCCCAAAAATTGGTGGGGAATGATTTACCGCTCCATTCCCACCGACAACGTGGCGAACAACACAATCTTCCCAAGGGCCGACCGCTGAGTGACAGGAGCGGTCATCCGAGCAAGGTGGTGGGCCGTATGAACATACGAATTAAGAGCAGGAGTAGGCTATTCGGCCCCTCGAGCCTGCTCTGTCATTTGATAAGATCATGGCTGATCTGACTGTGACCTCAACTCTACTTTCCCGTCTACCTACTATAACCTTTGACTCCCTTGTTAATCAGGAATCTAACTAACTCAGCCTTAAAAATATTTAATGACCCTGCCTCCATCACTCTCTGGGGAAGGGAGTTCCACAGACTCATGACCCTCTGAGAGAAAAAATTTCTCCTCACCTCCGTCTTAAATGGGAGACCCCTTATTTTTAAACTGTGGCCCCGAGTTCTTGTCTCTCCCACAAGGGGAAACATCCTCTCAGCATCTACCCCTTCTAGTCCCCTAAGGATCTTATATGTTTCAATAAGATCACCTCTCATTCTTCTAAACTCCAGTGTATACAGGCCCAACTTGTCCAATCTTTCCTCATAAGATAACCCCCTCATCCCAGGAATCAGTCGAGTGAACCTTCTCTGAACCGCCTCCAAAGCAATTATGTCCTTTCTTAAATAAGGAGACCAAAACTGCACACAGTATTCTAGATGTGGTCTCACCAATGCCCTGTACAACTGTAGCAAAACATCTCGACTTTTATATTCCATTCCCCTTGCAATAAACGACAACATTCCATTCACCTTCCTAATCACTTACTGTACCTGCATACTAACTTTTTGTGATTCATGTACTAGGACACCCAGATCCCTTTGTACCTCAGAGTTCTGCAATCTCTCTCCATTTAAATAATATACCGCTTTTCTATTTCTCCTGCAAAAGTGGACAAGTTCACATTTTCCCACATTATATTCCATCTGCCAAATTTTTGCCCACTCACTGAACCTATCTATATCCCTTTGCAGACTCCTTGGGCTCGATATTGCCAGGGCTGCGGGTTCGCGGCAGCGGGGCTGTCGGGCGCGTGGGTAACGCGCCTGGTGAAATCAGTCTGCCCCGCGCGCGATTGCAGCCTAATTGGATCCACTTACCTGGTCTTCCGGGTTCCCCGCTGCTGAGCTGCGCGTCGGGCGGACTGCGCATGTGCAGTAAGATCTGTCAGCTGGAGGAGCTCTATTTAAAGGGGCAGTCCTCCACTGACAGATGCTGCAAGAAATAGGAAAAATTACAGCATGGAGCAGCCCAGCGGGAAGGCTGCTCCCAGTTTAATGATGCCTCACTCCAGCTCTTATTGGATGGGGTGAGGATGAGGGGGAGGACAGAGATCTTGCCCCCGGCGGGCGGGAGGAAGCAGCCTGCCTCTGCCACCAGGAAGGCCTGGCTCGAGGTGGCAGAGGAGGTCACCTGCACCACCAACATATCGCCCACCTGCATACAGTGCAGGAGGCACCGCAATGACCTAAGTAGGTCAGCCAAAGTGAGTACACTTACTCATTTCCCCTACACTCCGTCTGCCACATCACCGCCCCCACCCCACATCTCCTCCTGCACTGCCAACACTACTCTGTCACATCACCCCTCACACCCACTCAAACCTCACCTCGCCAGTACTCATCCCGCCACTACCACTCAACCCAATCCTCATACAATCTCGTGGCTCTATCTCATACTCACCCTCTCATGCATCTCTTTCACGGTCAGCCTCACTCAATCTGCCACTACCTGTGCTGCAGCCACAGGGCATGCATCACATATGTGCAGTAGGAAGCGTAAGGCAAATGTGTCGTGAGCATGAAGGGGATGCACAAGGGTGTTTGAGGGTTTGTCATGGTTTTTACTGCTATTTAATTTCTGACCAACTCACATCACATATTATATTGGCACCACTACTGCCACGTCTTTGCGAATCTTGTCTAGTTTGTGCAATAATGCCCTTTCCTGAGGATCACTATGAAGACCCACACCTGATGCCACCCATTGTGTCACTGCAAAGTGGGTGTAGGTGTATTTGCAGGGCTCTTTTGTGCAGACGACTGAGAGACATCGGCGATGTCCCCGGTGGCACCCTGGAAGGATGTGGAGGAGAAGTTGTTGAGGGCAGTGGTGACTTTGACAGCGACAGGTAAGAAGATGGTGCTCGGGCCAGCTGGGAGCAGCTCGGCATGAAGGAGGCTGCAGATATCCATGACTACATGTCGAGTGACTCTGAGCCTCCGTGTGCACTGCTGCTCAGAGAGGTCCAGGAAGTTGAGCCTCGGTCTGTGGACCCTGTGGCGAGGGTAGTGCCCCCTGCAACGCATCTCTCTCTGCGGTTGCCCTCCCTCCTGCTGAGCAGGTGGATGTGTCACAGCACTGTGTTGTGGAGCTCCACGTGTCAGAGATGGACGGCTTGGCCGGCGAGGCTGGTGATGCTGTTCGCCCTCCGAGGAGGTCATGACTGCAGCTACGGCGGCCCCCATCCGGAAGATGTACATCTGAGGGGGTCCGCAAGATAGGTACATATCTCTGGACCCCCGGGGTAAGTGTGCAAGTTGGTGTATTTGATTGTCAGGAGGAGGGTGGTGGAGGCCAAACTTTGTCCCAAGTGACAAAGTGGCCTCCTGCAATGAGTGAGGGTCTCCCCCGCCAGGCTGATGGCTGCAACGTGTCCATTTCAATTGGGAGTGTTTCCCCCAGTACGGGAAACAGTGCCAGTTATTTCTAAAATCCCACCCCTCCAGACATATTCCCTTAATCAGGTCTATTAATGACCTGAAATATCAATGTAAATACTCTCAAGTGGCACCCCACTGGCTTTAATTGCCTGCGGGAGTCCCACATGCGGGGGCTGTGCGCGCACGTCAGCGCATCTGTGGGGAACCCGGAAGTGGGCGGGTTGGAGCCGGGCTCCCGACCCGCTCCGGGATTCCCCGATTTTCGGAGCCCCCCCGCCAGGAACGCACCCGATAGCGGGTGCTAAAATGGACGCCCTTATGTTCTCTTCACAACTTACTTTTGTACCTATCTTTTAATGTGCAAATCATGGCGCACATGGGACCTCAATTGCCCTTTTACGACTCAGCTGGGTGAAGCGTGCCCCGTGCCGGCTTCGCCCAGTTTCATTTGATGGTCCAGCCAAAGACAAGCCCAGAAGGCAAATCTTAATTTATTTCTGCGAGGCTAGGAGAAGCATGAGTGCTCCTCCGGGCTCCATAACGACCACCTGGGCCGATGCTGCCCTGGGGCCCTCTTTACCGGCCGCAGCCCGCTGGCCCTATTTTAATGAGGCACAACACTCAAAATCAACAGGACCTCACATCTGAACTTTTGGCTGCCCGGCTGGTGGGCCACCCGAAAACCTCACTGAGGGAAAGTCTACCCCATTGGGAGTAAAGTGGTATGAGTTCATTCACTTCTGTGTCTGACTTCATCAGTGATATTTTTGGCAGGCAAGAGTTAACTCATTCCACTCAGGATTATACTCTAATTTCCTGGTGATTGGCTCGGGTCACAACCACTAAATACTTTGGACTGGGCATGTTAAGAGAGCCCCAGAGACAAAATAAATTGAGCATCTTATAAACCTTTTATTTATTTGATAAAAATCCAGGCCAGTGTCTGTGTATTGGTGTTGATAAAGAACTGATACCCTTTAGCATATACAGACAGAATATTGGAAATTCTGAAAGTATGTTCCATAGATACTGGATGTGATTTACCATCTACTGCTATCTTACAATTGGTAGTTTTCATACCTGCATGCTACTTCTTTATTGCTAGTTTTTATACTTCCTGACTGCTATTTATTGAGCAATATTTCAAGCAACCAACATCGTTCGAGCGAGCATAATGTCATGATCGCTCTTTCCATTTGAAGGTTCAAAACTTCACTGTAGGAAGTATCTGAAACTTGACATTTTGGAAAATCTGATCTTGTACTTTTTGAGGAATTCCATTATCACGCCTGGCATAACATTGTGCAGGAAAGTCATAAGATAACCTTTTTGGGAGGGAAAGTGAAGGACATGGTGGAATACTGTAAATGTCGATGCTGTACCTTATAGGGAGTGACTTTGAAATGTTGGCCTTTGACACATCAGCTACAAAATGACAAAATAAACACATGTACTCAGTAAAATGGGTCTGCTTCTGTGGCCGTGCTTCTGAATTATAACTTGAAGTGTTGCGAATGATTGTAATGCCCACTCCAAAAGTTAAATGAATTACACTGTTTAAAGTTGTTGTTATAATAGCAACAATTAATTCAAATTTCTGGTGACCGTGAGCTGACTTCCTTATTCCGGTTGTCCTGGGTCTTTGAGTTTGCCCTGGGATAAGGGAACTCAATTTAGCAGCATAAATGGTGGGAGCTAGCTCGTGGGTATCAATCTCCCAGACTCTGAATTGAAACACAACTGATACAAAAGCAACTTAAAGCAATAGTATAACACAGTCCCTTCAAGTAAATCAAAGCCACTGTTTGGACATTGTCAACATGCACCAATCAGATCATCTGGAGGGCAGACTGAAGGGTGTTAGAATCAATCAATCGGAAGTTACAATGAAGTTGAGGCAGAAGAGTTTTAAGATGAGCTGATGGCTTCTGAGAGTCACAATTATAGGTGTGACTACTTCGTTTTTTGGTCTCCCAAGAAGTTATATATAATAACCAAGCTGCTAAAATACAACTTTTAAAAACTTTTAATGTTTCTCAAAAAGAACTTTGAGGCATGTCTAGCTGTTGTAGTTCCTTTTCTGAGTTAAGGAGGATTAACTGGCATTATTTGAGTAGATCGGTCATTACACTTGTAGAATAGAAATACGGCAGGGGGACTGTGATATATTCGAACATATTAACATCGAGCGGGAGGAGGTATTGGCGGTTTTAGCAGGCCTAAAAATGGATAAATCCACAGGCCCGGACGAAATGTATCCCAGGCTACTGTGTGAGGCAAAGGAGGAGATTGCGGGGGCTCTGACACATATATTCAGAACCTCTCTGGCCACAGGGGATGTGCCAGAGGACTGGAGAACCGCTAATGTAATACCATTATTCAAGAAGGGGAGTAGGGAAAAACCGGGGAACTACAGGCCAGTGAGCCTAACATCAGTGGTAGGAAAATTATTGGAAAAAATTCTGAAGGACAAAATTAGTCTCCACTTGGAGAAGCAAGGATTAATCAGGGATAGTCAACATGGCTTTGTCAAGGGAAGATCATGTCTGACTAATTTGATTGAATTTTTTGAGGGAGTGACTAGGCGTGTGGATGAGGGTAACGCAGTGGATGTGGTATACATGGATTTCAGTAAGGCCTTCGATAAAGTCCCCCACAGGAGACTGGTCAAGAAGGTACGAGCCCATGGAATCCAGGGTGCCTTGGCACTTTGGATACAAAACTGGCTTAGTGGCAGAAGGCAGAGGGTGATGGCCGAAGGTTGTTTTTGTGACTGGAAGCCTGTGGCCAGTGGGGTACCACAGGGATCGGTGCTGGGTCCCTTGCTGTTTGTGGTCTACATTAATGACTTGGATATGAATGTAAAAGGTATGATCAGTAAGTTCGCTGATGATACAAAAATTGGTAGGGTGGTAAATAGCGAGGAGGATAGCCTCAGTCTGCAGGACGATATAGATGGGTTGGTCAGATGGGCGGAACAGTGGCAAATGGAATTTAACCCGGAAAAGTGCGAGGTGATGCACTTTGGAGGGACTAACAAGGCAAGGGAATACACAATGAATGGGAGGACCCTAGGCAAGACAGAGGGTCAGAGGGATCTTGGTGTGCAAGTTCACAGATCCCTGAAGGCGGCGGAACAGGTAGATAAGGTGGTAAAGAAGGCATATGGGATACTTGCCTTTATTAGCCGAGGCATAGAATATAAGAGCAAGGAGGTTATGATGGAGCTGTATAAAACACTGGTTAGGCCACAGCTGGAGTACTGTGTGCAGTTCTGGTCGCCACACTACAGGAAGGATGTGATCGCTTTGGAGAGGGTGCAGAGGAGATTCACCAGGATGTTACCAGGGCTGGAGCGCTTCAGCTATGAAGAGAGACTGGGAAGATTGGGTTTGTTTTCCTTGGAGAAGAGGAGGCTGAGGGGGAACATGATTGAGGTGTACAAAATTATGAGGGGCACAGATAGGATGGATACTAAGGAGCTTTTTCCCTTCGTTGAGGGTTCTATAACAAGGGGACATAGATTCAAGGTAAAAGGCGGGAGGTTTAGAGGGGATTTGAGAAAGAACTTTTTCACCCAGAGGGTGGTTGGAGTCTGGAACTCACTGTCTGAAAGGGTTGTGGAGGCAGGAACCCTCACAACATTCAAGAAGCATTTGGATGAGCACTTGAAATGCCATAGCATACAAGGCTACGGACCAAATGCTGGAATATGGGATTAGAGTAGACAGGGCTGATGGCCGGCGCGGACACGATGGGCCGAAGGGCCTCTATCCGTGCTGTATAACTCTATAACTCTATGACTCTAATTGCCAGGATTTAGAAATAAAACAGTGAATGGGGTTGGAGTGGTGATCAGATTTACTTTATTTAAAAAACAACGCTGGGATTCCCACATTTATTGCAATATACATCGGCGAGGTTTAATTTGGATAGGTGGATTGTGCGTGTGTGAGTTGCTATGTTTAGTTCGTTCTGTAACTTTGGAAGCGATTTTCAGTTTATTAATATGTGCTGTGTCAGTTTCTTTGAAGCTGTTGATCAGCTGTTGCCAGTTTTCCAGTTTAGCACTGCCAGCAGTAAAAAGGCAAAAGGGACATTTAAGCCTGTGGCATGAGAGAACGACTGAACTGTGAAAGCATGGGTTCCAGGGTGGTCCTGGGTGAAACAGACCAAAAGCAAGTGATTGGGTGTGTTATAGACTGTTGGTAAAGAGACTCTCATAACATCTAGGTGTCAGCCATGGCCCAGTGGGTAGCACTTTCACCTTGGAGTCAGAAGGTTGTGGATTCAAGTCCCACTCGAGACTTGACTACAAAATCTAGGCTGACTCTCCAGTATAGTACTTGAGGGAGTGCTGCACTGTCAGAGGTGCCATCTTTCAGATGAGATGTTAAACCAAGACCCCGTCTGCCCTCGCAGGTGGACGTAAAAGACCCTATGTGGGCACAATTTCTAGAAGAGTGGGGGAGTTCTCCCCAGTGTCCTGGCCAATATTTATCCTTCAACCAACATCACTAAAACAGATCATCTGGTCATTATCACATTACTGTTTGTGGGAGCTTGCTGTGTACAAATTGATTGCCACATTTCCGACATTACAACAGTGACTACACTTCAAAAAGTACTTAATTGGTTGTAAAGGGCTTTAGGATGCCCTGATGTTGTGAAAGATGCCATACAAATGCAAGTTGTACTTTTTATCTACAGCTGTTTAGAGTTTTAAAAGATCAGCCCATTTACTGCTGTCATGTACATGAGTTGTGTTGTCTGTATAAGCTCAAAGATTAATTTTTGGTAAATAAATCTACTTTGTTAATTTGGAATCTGAACCTAGCTTGAGTGTGGATCCTAGTTAGGATTGTGTGAGTCATAATGGGTACGAGGACTCTGCAGGGGCAAAAAAAAACTGCACGGCTGTAGATTCTGGTACACAGGGGACACGAGCTCTGCATATGGCCAGTCTGACAAAACCGTGCAAGAAGCAATGGCTGAATTAAATATCATGAAATCATAGTGGTGACAGCGATTTGTGAAAGATGCTTTCAAGTATATAGAACCATAGAACCACAGAAAAGATACAGCACAGAGGGGGCCATTCGGCCCATCGTGTCCACGCCGGCTCGAAGAACAACCAGGTGCCCATTCTAATCCCACCTTCCAGCACCTGGTCCGAAGCCCTGCAGCTTACAGCACTTTAGGTACAGGTCCAGGTACTTTTTAAAAGGGTTGAGGGTCCCTGCCTCTCCCACCAATTCGGGCAGTGAATTCCATACACCCACCACCCTCTGGGTAAAAACGTTTTTCCCCATGTCCCCTCGAATCCTTCCGCCATTCAGCTTAAATCTATGTCCTCTAGTTCTTGAACTCTCCACTAGGGGAAACAGGTATAATTGAATAAAATTTGCCACTTTATTTTGCTTGATATCAGAATTATTTGCACAATTTTGCAATCATGTATGCTCCAAGGCTTCAGGTGAAAAGTAGTCCTGCTGCAAACCACTGCAGTCCAGAATATGGCTGGTAAAATTAATATCCCCCTTAACAGCAGTGTTATTTTGTTACATTGTGATACATAACACAACAAAAACACTATTACAAAAAAAGGAGTTCTATGAAAAGTAGACTGATTGTGCATGGTGGGCCATGGGGTCGGAGTTTGAAGGAAGAAAGGAAACAGGTCAGACTGCCCAGCAGAAGAAATCACAATGGATTAAACACTTAAAACTCAAGCCCCTTGCTTCTGAGGGGGTCTGTCCTATCAAAGGAAACATTATTGACGAGGTTTCATACACACAAAAAGGCAAACGTACGGTTAAGCTTAGACCTTACTTTGAATTACATAAGTTCTGATACATTTATTTTGCTAGAAACCTCAGTGTTGAATTTCTACAGGAGTTCCCCGATCTCCCATTTCTGCCATTTCTCTGGAGTTTCCGCTGATCCTCTGCCAAAGTTACAGCAGGGGATTAGGAGAACCCCCGTGGAAATTACTGCAGTTTATTTTTAGATATGTGCCCTCAGGTCAACGATAAAATAAAGTGGCATCTGAACATTTTTTTTTAAATGCATGATTTTATTAGTTGCTCCTCTCCTTGCTAGGTTTTTAATTGGTAGTTATTTGCCGACTGCTGCCTCTTGTTTGATAGCTTTTTTTAAACTGCTTTAAAATTGTTCATTGAGTTCTCTCCCTACCCATTCATTTGTGATTCATTGTTTTTTTAATGAATACGTTATCCAAATGAAACAGGTGCAGGTGTGACAAACACTCTATGACACGTTCAAACTGTAACACTTTCAAGTGTGACAGATACACACTAGCCATGCAACCTTTGACTATTTAAATCAAAAGTATAAGGTTACAATGAGCGGGATGTAGACTTTTCAGCTGTCAGGGACTTTGCTGCAGGGTGAATGTTTGGACCACTGCTTCTGGTTCATGTTAGTCTAAGCTGTGGACTCCTCGGGGTAGATTTTGACTTTGTGCAATAGTGTAAAACGGGTGATTGCGAATCAGCAGCCGTTTAAGTCAATCAAAATAAAAATCGGGAGAGATGTTAAATGGACTGCAGATTCACTATCATCCACAATGCAAAGACATAACTCAGTTACCCTAAATAAAGCTCCTGAATACATTTAAACTCAGAGGCAAGAGTGCTACCACTAATCCAAGGTTGACACCTTAAATAGCAAAACTTACAGGAATTTTGGAAGTAGAGTTGGTTGGAGCATTGGGGTTTCATGAGAGCACAAGCAGAGGAGACACAAAACTGAGATGCAATAGCACCACCACTGGCAGAAGGGTGTAATTGCAGTGTGACAAGTTTACATTGGCAGTTTCCATAATAAAAGTGAACATAAGAATTTACAATGGGAAGAATTGACAGCAGTAAGTGAGGTTCTGTAGACAGCAAGGGTATGCAGATTAAGAGTTTTGATATAGTGTGGATTGCCACGGTGGAACAGTGGATTTATTTGCTCACTGTTTCCTACATGGCTTAGAATAAAGTATTACAATGAAGTATTTCTGACATACTGACAACTTTGTTTGCTGTCTTTGGTTAAACATTGTATGACATAATAAATAGTAGCATACATGTTAGACTGTTCTCCACATACATTATAGTGGATACTTATGCAAGTGGCTAGAAAATTACTTCCACACAGAACAGAACCCTCTCTTTGAAAGGTTGGCAATTTTGACTTAATTCCTCCCAAAGTAAACAGTTGGTAAATTTTTCCCATGCTGACAGAGTCAGCTCTATTTGTGAGTGAGACACCCTGTGGTTCTCAGCTTTTGCAGATTGGCTTCAATTTGCTTCTGCCATTTAGCTGAAGTCATTATTCCATGTTCTTGTACATAACACGTCAAAATACACCATTCCCTTGCTTTCCCTGGCAGCATCTTGTTAGAGTTAATGTATGAACCGGAGACCCACTAGCCGAATGAATTGTTCATATGAGAACTGTTATGAATTCAGGTCTGCTGCAGATATCTACTTGGGTTGAGTGACATCAGTCACTTCCTTAATTGATCTGGTTACCTGCTTCTTACAGAAGTTGACTCCAACTGCCCAAATCCAGCAGCGCAGTAGCAGGATCTAGGAATGTAATAGTGAGAGAGTTGGAGAGGTTTAGGGAGGGAAATCCAGAGCTTAGGGCCTAGGCAGCTGAAGGTATGGCTGCCAATGGTGGGGCGAAGGAAGTCGGGGATGCACAAGAGGCCAGAATTGGAGGAACGCAGAGATCTCGGAGGGTCATAGGGCTGGAGGAGGTTACAGAGCAAGGGAGGGGTGAGGCCATGGAGGGATTTGAACACAAGGATCAGAATTTCAAACTGTGTGGCATTAGTGGACCAGGAGCCAATGTTGGCCAGCGAGCACAGGGTGATGGGCGAGTTAGTGCGAGTTAGGATACGAGTTTTGGATGAGCTCAAGTTTATGGAAGATCAAAGGTGGGAGGCTGGTCAGGAGAGCATTGGAATATTCAAGGTAACAAAAGCGTGGAAGAGTGTTTGAGCAGTAGATGGGCTGAGGCAGGGGTGGAAGTAGGCGGTCTTGGTGAACAGTTTGGTTCAGCCCCACGCACTGGCCAACGAGGGGGACGGAATTGGTGGCTAGGGAATGGAGTTTGTGGCGGGGACCAATTTGAGAAATTTTCTGCTTATTTTTATTTAATTTTTTATTCGTTCACGGGATGTGGGCGTCGCTGGCAAGGCCGGCATTTATTGCCCATCCCTAATTGCCCTCGAGAAGGTGGTGGTGAGCCGCCTTCTTGAACCGCTGCAGTCCGTGTGGTGACGGTTCTCCCACAGTGCTGTTAGGAAGGGAGTTCCAGGATTTTGACCCAGCGACAATGAAGGAACGGCGATATATTTCCAAGTCGGGATGGTGTGTGACTTGGAGGGGAACGTGCAGGTGGTGTTGTTCCCATGCGCCTGCTGCCCTTGTCCTTCTAGGTGGTAGAGGTCGCGGGTTTGGGAGGTGCTGTCGAAGAAGCCTTGGCGAGTTGCTGCAGTGCATCCTGTGGATGGTGCACACTGCAGCCACAGTGCGCCGGTGGTGAAGGGAGTGAATGTTTGGGGTGGTGGATGGGGTGCCAATCAAGCGGGCTGCTTTATCTTGGATGGTGTCGAGCTTCTTGAGTGTTCTTGGAGCTGCACTCATCCAGGCAAGTGGAGAGTATTCCATCACACTCCTGACTTGTGCCTTGTAGATGGTGGAAAGGCTTTGGGGAGTCAGGAGGTGAGTCACTCACCGCAGAATACCCAGCCTCTGACCTGCTCTTCTAGCCACAGTATTTATATGGCTGGTCCAGTTAAGTTTCTGGTCAATGGTGACCCCCAGGATGTTGATGGTGGGGGATTCGGCGATGGTAATGCCGTTGAATGTCAAGGGGAGGTGGTTAGACTCTCTCTTGTTGGAGATGGTCATTGCCTGGCACTTATCTGGCGCGAATGTTACTTGCCACTTATCAGCCCAAGCCTGGATGTTGTCCAGGTCTTGCTGCATGCAGGCTCGGACTGCTTCATTATCTGAGGGGTTGCGAATGGAACTGAACACTGTGCAGTCATCAGCGAACATCCCCATTTCTGACCTTATGATGGAGGGAAGGTCATTGATGAAGCAGCTGAAGATGGTTGGGCCTAGGACACTGCCCTGAGGAACTCCTGCAGCATTACCCTGGGGCTGAGATGATTGGCCTCCAACAACCACTACCATCTTCCTTTGTGCTAGGTATGACTCCAGCCACTGGAGAGTTTTCCCCCTGATTCCCATTGACTTCAATTTTACTAGGGCTCCTTGGTGCCACACTCGGTCAAATGCTGCCTTGATGTCAAGGGCAGTCACTCTCACCTCACCTCTGGAATTCAGCTCTTTTGTCCATGTTTGGACCAAGGCTGTAATGAGGTCTGGAGCCGAGTGGTCCTGGCGGAACCCAAACTGAGCATCGGTGAGCAGGTTATTGGTGAGTAAGTGCCGCTTGATAGCACTGTCGACGACACCTTCCATCACTTTGCTGATGATTGAGAGTAGACTGATGGGGCGGTAATTGGCCGGATTGGATTTGTCCTGCTTTTTGTGGACAGGACATACCTGGGCAATTTTCCACATTGTCGGGTGGATGCCAGTGTTGTAGCTGTACTGGAACAGCTTGGCTAGAGGCGCAGCTAGTTCTGGAGCACAAGTCTTCAGCACTACAGCTGGAATGTTGTCAGGGCCCATAGCCTTTGCTGTATCCAGTGCACTCAGCCGTTTCTTGATATCACGTGGAGTGAATCGAATTGGCCGAAGACTGGCTTCCGTGATGGTGGGGATATCGGGAGGAGGCTGAGATGGATCATCCCCTCGGCACGTCTGGCTGAAGATGGTTGCAAACACTTCAGCCTTGTCTTTTGCACTCACGTGCTGGACTCCGCCATCATTGAGAATGGGGATGTTTGCAGAGCCTCCTCCTCCCGTTAGTTGTTTAATTGTCCACCACCATTCACGACTGGATGTGGCAGGACTGCAGAGCTTTGATCTGATCCATTGGTTGTGGAATCGCTTAGCTCTGTCTATAGCATGTTGCTTCCGCTGTTTAGCATGCATGTAGTCCTGAGTTGTAGCTTCACCAGGTTGGCACCTCATTTTTAGGTACACCTGGTGCTGCTCCTGGCATGCTCTTCTACACTCCTCATTGAACCAGGGTTGATCCCCTGGTGTGTTGGTAATGGTAGAGTGAGGAATATGCCGGGCCATGAGGTTACAGATTGTGCTGGAATACAATTCTGCTGCTGCCCCACAGCGCCTCATGGATGCCCAGTTTTGAGCTGCTGGATCTGTTCTGAATCTATCCCATTTAGCACGGTGGTAGTGCCACACAACACGTTGGATGGTGTCCTCAGTGCGAAGACGGGATTTCATCTCCACGAGGACTGTGCGGTGGTCACTCCTACCAATACTGTCATGGACAGATGCATTTGCGACAGGTAGATTGGTGAGGACGAGATCAAGTAAGTTTTTCCCTCGTGTTGGTTCGCTCACCACCTGCCACAGGCCCAGTCTAGCAGCTATGTCCTTCAGGACTCGGCCAGCTCGGTCAGTAGTGGTGCTACCGAGCCACTCTTGGTGATGGACATTGAAGTCCCCCACCCAGAGTACATTTTGTGCCCTTGCTACCCTCAGTGCTTCCTCCAAGTGGTGTTCAACATGGAGGAGGACTGATTCATCAGCTGAGGGAGGACGGTAGGTGGTAATCAGCAGGAGGTTTCCTTGCCCATGTTTGACCTGATGCCATGAGGTCCAGAGTCAATGTTGAGGACTCCCAGGGCCACTCCCTCCTGACTGTATATCACTGTACCGCCACCTCTGGTGGGTCTGTCCTGCCGGTGGGACAGGACATACCCAGGGATGGTGATGGAAGAGTCTGGGACGTTGGCTGAAAGGTATGATTCTGTGAGTATGGCTATGTCAGGCTGTTGCTTGACTAGTCTGTGGGACAGCTCTCCCAATTTTGGCACAAGTCCCCAGATGTTGGTGAGGAGGACCTTGCAAGGTCGACTGGGCTTGGTGTTTTGCCGTTGTCGTGTCCGGTGCCTAGTGGTCCGATGCCGGGTGGTCCGTCCGGTTTTATTCTTATTATGACTTTTTGTAGCGAGATTTTACAACTGAGTGGTTTGTTAGGCCATTTCAGAGGGCAATTAAGAATCAACCACATTGCTGTGGGTCTGGAGTCACATATTGGCCAGACCGGGTAAGGGCGGCAGGCTTCCTTCCCTAAAGGACATTAGTGAACCAGATGGGTTTTTACGACAACCCGGTAGTTTCATGGCCATCATTACTGATACTAGTATTTTAATTCCAGATTTTTTTATTTAATTAATTGAATTTAATTAATTAATTGAATTTAAATTCACCAGCTGCCGTGGCGGGATTTGAACTCATGACTCTGGATTTTAGTCCAGGCCTCTGGATTACTAGCCCAGTAACATAACCACTATGCAGTACTGGATGTCGGATAAGCAGCCTGACAACATAAAGGCAGTGGAGGGGTCGAGAGAGGTGGTGATGAGGTGGAGCTGGGTGTCGTCAGCGTACATGTGGAATCTGACGTTGTGTTTTCAGATGATGCTGCCAAGGGCCAGCATGCAGATAAGAAATAGGAGGGGCCAAGGATAGATCCTTGGAGGACTCTGGAGGTAATGGTGTGGGAGGGGGAAGAGAAGCCATTGTAGAAGTGTTCCCTTGTGTTCTGAGTGGGATCTATGTGTCTTACTCCTGTGTACTTCTTCAATCTCTTCAAAGACAGACCAAGTTAACACCAGGCAAGATGATATTTGGGTCCTGAATGGCCAGATATTGTTATGAAATTGGTCATTGTTTGGGATTTGTACAAAACAACTGTCAATAAATATTTCTCATCTGTCTAAGTTTCCACTGAGTATGGGTCGGTCCTGAAATGCTTACACTTTTTAGGCAGCTTTCGCTCAAAATACATATTGAAAATCAGTTATGCCCAAGTCTTTCCTGTGGAAAAATGACCAAAGAATCCTGAACTATGACAAGAACCTTATTAACCATGAAAAGTTTTATCCCAAATTTTATCTGCTATCAACATGTTTTCTTCCTCAGTCTTCTATTTGTCAGCCTATAGTTTTTATTCAAAAAAGGTTTCCTTCTGCAAAGTGAGAGGCATGACTGTGTGAAACAGCACATGTGTGTCTATATATCTATTAAGTCAAATACAAGGTAAATTAAATCTAAAGTGCAATGTGTCCCAGGTGTGTTAACTTACCAGTTGGTTTCTTTAGTACTGGACACATTTGAGTTTTGATTCCAGTCAAAGGAAGGAACATTTTAATATGTTAATGAGAAATTAATGTAGTGTCATCTGTATCAATCTGTTGACAATTGGGTTATCACAGCAATTTACTATGTCTATTTTTAGAGCATTGCTTGAATGGTTATGAGGGATACACTGCATTAATGTATTTTTTTCTGCCTTCAAAAGATATCTAAAAAGCGCTGTTCAGTTGTCTGGCTAAATCAACTCATCCTATGATAGTGGGCTTGATTGATAACTGTGCCAGACACCTGTGAGAAGGACATGGGTCAGTGATTAGCTGTAATCCTTTGATTGATAGCTCTGTGGCCAGAAGCCTCTGACTGGGGGTTTACCTGGGGTTGTCTAATCAGCTCGTCAGTCTATAGCCAACAGAGAGACTGGGCTATTCTGACTTTAAGGCACTCTTTCATCATCTGAGAAGTGAGCAGCCATTTTAAAGAAGCATTCTCAGATGCATGTTTGTTGTTTTTGATATAGTGAGGAGAAAAGTTTTTAAACGGTTGTAAATACACTATTTTGTATTGACTACTGTTCATTTACCTATTCTATGTTAAATATAGTGACTGCTGGTCTATAGCTTCAGTCTTGTTCTGATATGCTTATATTCAACCTGCCTATCGAAGATAAGGAGATCATGTGATAGTACATTGTAGACTCATGTCATTCAGAGTTCTCTGTTTGAATCTTGGAAAAAGCGGGAACAGGGTACTGAGTTGGACGATCAGCCATGCTCATTTTGAATGGCGGAGCAGGCCCGAAGAGCCTAATGGCCTACTTTTGCTCCTATTTTTCTATGAATCTTGCTATCATTTCACTTGATAGTGAACAAGTGATGCTGAACATGAGTAGAATTTCTCGGGTAAAACCCAAAGACAAAACAGGCCATTTCATTTGACCCTTGCTTTGTAATTTTTACAGAAAAAGATAATAAAAATATACAAAAGGTGCATTTCTAACCTTTCCAATGCCAATGACTCAAATTTTAATTTGAGATCAGTGAGTAAAGTCTCCTATAGCCTTGACAGGGTTAACAAAAATAAGTTCAGCATTGCTGTTTTCTAATCAAAATGATCAAACAGCGCAACAGAGAAGTTACAATGGCCATTATTAGGCACATGTTCTAGCTGGAGAGGTGACGTCATCGTGTTCTCATTAGTCAAAGCTCATCGCCAAGCTAATTGATTAAATTCCAACAATTAACAGGCTCTTTCATAAACTCATGTTGAGAAGTTGATGCCCTGATTCCACATGTTAAATTTCCATTGCCTAGGCTCTCTCGCTCCACGTGTGCCAAATTAATTATTTTGTTGTGTGATGTCATGAAACAGTAAGATAATGCGAGGGACAAGGCTCAGATTAAATTGGTAGATCGATGGGGCTGTTCTTCAAGAGCAAAAGGCTGCATTGAATTTTAATGCACATTTTCAAAATTTTAGCATTAAAAGGGAGCTTTAATAAGGGACTCATTATTTATCAATTTTTCAAATTTGCAAGCAATCCTTTAATTAGCAACCTTGATTTAAGATTATTAATCATTTGCTGGCTGAACAACCTTAGCAGATCTTCCCCCACCAGGGAAATTTTTTACAAAATCAAACAATAACAAATAATTCTAATTAATGTTATTTTTCTTTTGCTCTTAAGTCATTTTGTGGCTGCTGCTTAAAAAGAAAGTATATTCTGCTAAATTTTTCCATAACCTTAGTGTTGGCAAAGGAGATGTCTCAGCTTAGAAGGTTAACTTATGAGGACAGGTTGCTTAAACTTGGCTTGTATTCCCTTGAGTATAGGAGATCGAGGGGTGATCTGATTGAGATGTTCAAATTGCTAAAAGGATTTGATAGGGTAGATTCGGAGAAACCATTGCCTCTGGTGGGGGAATGAAGAACAAGGTGGCATAATTTTAAAATTAGAGCCATTCCATTTATGAGTGAAATCAGGAAGCACTTCTTCCATACAAAGGGTAGTAGAAATTTGGAACTCTTTTCCCCAAAAGCAGGGGGGAGGGAAATGCTGGGACAATTGAAGCTTTCAAGACTGAGATAGATAGATTCTCATTACGTAAGGGTATCAAGGAATATGGAGGAAAGGTGGAAAAATGGAGTTGAGGTGCCAATCAGCCATGGTCTATTTGAATGGCGGGACAGGCCCAAGAGGCTGAATTGCCGACTCCTGTTCCTATGTTACTCGTATCCTACAGTGTACATTATAGAACAGTTGGTCGGAGCCTGTGTGGGAGCAAACATTTTGAATAGGGCTTTTCCTTGTAGAACCATAGAACCACAGAAAAGATACAGCACAGAAGGGGGCCATTCGGCCCATCGTGTCCGCGCCGGCTCGAAGAACAACCAGGTGCCCATTCTAATCCCACCTTACAGCACTTGGTCCGTAGCCCTGCAGCTTACAGAACTTTAGGTGCAGGTCCAGGTACTTTTTAAAAGAGTTGAGGGTCCCTGCATCTACCACCAATTCGGGCAGCGAATTCCATACACCCACCACCCTCTGGGTAAAAAGGTTTTTCCTCATGTCCCCTCTAATCCTTCCTCCAATCAGCTTAAATCTATGTCCTCTAGTTCTTGAACTCTCCGCTAGGGGAAACAGGTACTTCCTGTCTACTCTATCTGGGCCCCTCATAATTTTGTACACCTCAATCAAGTCACCCCTCAGCCTACACTGCTCCAAGGAAAACAACTCCAGCCTATCCAATCTCTCCTCGTAGCTGCAATTTTCAAGCCCTGGCAACATTCTTGTAAATCTTCTCTGCACTCTCTCCGGACCAAATTAATACTTCACAAGAAAGACTTCTCGTTAAAGTAAATACCCAATCATCAAGGGAAGAACATGAAAGGGTATTCATGAGAGGTATGATGTCAGAAAGGAGGAAAGTGTTTGGTGGAGTCCTGCAGGGGTCATTGTTTGGACCTGCTGTCCAGTAATGACCACTTACCTGCATCAATGATCTTGACACCAAACAATGTAAATCTGTCAAATATTGCAGATGAAACTGAAACAGGGTGAGCAGTAGCGAGCAAAAGAACTGCAGAATTTAAACCGATTATCCAGTTGGTTGAGAAATAAAAGCTAACATTAATAAACATAAAGTATTGCACGATGGTCAAGAAACATGCAGCGTCAGTATGCAATGCATGGAACTGAATTAGCATAGTGGGAAGAGATTTATTTCTAAAGGCTGCATTTAGGGCCTGCTCAACTCAAGATTTCAAATTTAAGATGTTGCAAAGCAAGTAGCATTAATCAGATGTGGATTTTGCTGGAACATCTGAGCAAAGTTATTTACAACAGCCACATAGCTACTTCCTTCCTTCAGAAGGTCCAGTTATCAGCTATATCACAGACTTGCTTTTGTGTGGGCAAACACCTGGCAGATTCTCCTGCCTAAAAACCTACCCCTCTGATCCATCCCCGCAAGGGATCTCTCCAACTGAAAGAGGGGGCTAAGCATATTCCTTCCCCTCTGCCATTCAGAGCCAGTGGGAGAGCTTGTCTTGAACCGTGGGGCTGGTTGCACCTGGAAGCCTTATTTTGTTCAGACTTTGGGGTTGGTATCTGGCATGTCTACCATCACTGCCCAACAAGTGAAAGTGAAAATTAGCCCTCCTCCATTTCCGACATCAGAAATCTACGATGAAAACTGGCAACCTCCGTTGACAATGGACAACTATTTGACAGCACTAATGTTTCAAGGTGTTGTTAGAAAATCAGAAGCATTGACACCTTGGGCCTCTGGTCAGCCTACTGCACAATGTACACCACTGCTAGTTTGTTGTGATGTTGCCATATTCTAAAGAAAGAAGCCATGTTCCCCTACAGAGATTTAATTTTTTTTAACAATAGGCCACATAGAGTAAACTCAGAAAATCTCAAAACAATTAATTTGCAAAGTGGCCTTGTAATAAGAAGGACATCAAAAACAAATAGAGCAGAATGAAGTTACTTGCAATATGTTTGGATGGGAATAAAGAAATACGTTTAGAACTGGACTTGTTTGTAGGAACAGGAATGATATTCCAATCACTGACAGGAGTTCTTTGCTGAAAACATTTTGCAGATGTGAGTTTAAAAAAATTGGACATTTTTTCCCCACATATCATCATCTGCTGAATTTTTGTTTTTTTTAAAAGGTCAAATTTTGTCAGTCGTGGAGAACTACATGAGTAGAATAATTTCCCTGTTCTGTCTTAAAGATATACTACTAATTGTAAAACATTTAATATTTATTCCCCGGTGTACACATGACCTTACAGATTGTAATAACCATTTGCCATTCATCCACTCACTCGCTAAGTCACTGCTAAATTAAGCACCTTGGGACGTTTTACTATATTAAAGGTGCTATATAAATGCAAGTTGTTGTTGTAAATGACTGCACTATACATTGATTTATGATATGTCTTCTTGGAGTAACCTGCTTTCCCACAGGACCTGATATCATTCACAAATTCAGACGTTCCACTCACAGCAACATGCATTTATATAAAACCTTTAGCATAAAAAAAATCTCAAGACACTTCACAGAGGAAAAATGGAGCTGACACTGAGCATTTATTGAGAGGTCAGAATATGGAAGCTTGGCCAAAGAGATGAATTTTCAGAAAGCTTTTAAAGGCAGCAAAGGAGGTAGAGAGGTTCAGGGAGGCATTTGTAGTTGAGTATAAGGATTGTAAATTCCTTCTGCTGAGGGATGGGTAGTCATTATAGACCAGTGAGTATGGAGTTGTAGCTGAGTGGGGCTTAATATGGATCAGGATGCAAACAGCAGAATTTTAGATAACCTGGAGTTTATGGTGGGTGGAAGCCAGCAAGGAGGGTGTTGGAGAGATCAAGTGTGGAGGTGAGGAAAGCAGGGAGGAGGGTTGTGGTGGAAGTGGGGGCAAGGTAGGATTAGAGGTAGGAATAAGTGGTCTTGGTGATGGATAACATTTGGCGTTTAAAGTTCAGTTTTGGGTGTAACGGAATGCCGAAATTGTGTATAACGTGGTTCAGCCTGAGCAAGCAGCCAGAGAGGAGGACGGAATAGATGGCAAGAGTTTCTGCTGGGGACTGAAAACGATGTCTTCAATCTTCCTGACATTCAATTGAAAGGAAATTTAAATGGTAGAGAGGTAGAGCTGGGAGATCCGTAATTGACATTCAACAACATAGCTGGAGTCTTTGATCAGAATTGGTCAATGAAATGCATTACCATTGACAGCTACATTGGTGTTTCTTACTATTTAGTTGTTAATTGTTCAGTTTACACCTTCCCTATTCATCCCAAGAGCATTTTATTTGGTGACATTTCTCTTGAAAGGGTTTATTAAATGCTTTGAGAAAATCAAAATCTACACCACTAACTTTTTGTTTGATTTTCAGAGTTCAATAGTTTTGTTAGGTGCAATGTGTTTTTCATAAGCTCACATTGGCTTTGATTTACAAGATCATGTTACAGTGCTTTATAATAGACTCCAGTAGTTTTCTCTCTATGGGTGTGAAGTTAACAAGCAATTCATTCCAAAATTCAAGCTTTTGACCTTTAAAGAAACATAACCAGTAGATGCATTTCCCAGTATTCAACTGTGCTTCACAAGAACTCCAACACTGCATCCCGACTCCTACTCTCATTGTTAGTGCTCTGGAATTTATTCCATCCAGACTTGGTGACTTTGGAATCTTAAATTAGTTAGGTTCGTCAGGCCTAGAAACTACTCAACACAAGAAAACTACACTCACTTCCTTACAGATTGGTTGCTTCAGGCAGTTATGATGTAGAACCTCTGGATTTTGTTTGGAGCACATCCAATACACTCTTGTCCATTACTCGGCATGCATTTATCAGCAATTAATCTGAATGTAGCTGAGATCTGGCTCCACAACAAGCCTGTTGATCCAACAATGAGGCACTTCACCAGTATTTAAGGCCAGCAAGTTTGTGGCAATGGGTGAGGAATGCACAATGCCTTTCAGCAATGGCAGCTGCTGGGCAACAGCGCAAAGCACTGCTCTGCAACAAAGCATATGTAGCCTTAGTAATGGTGCACAAAATTGAAAGATTCAGAACAACAACAACATGCATGTATGTAGCGTCTTTAACGTAGAAAAACATCCCAAGTCGTTTCATAGGAGCAAGTAGCAAACAAAATTTGACACCAAGCCACATAAGGAGATTTCTGAACAAGTGATCAAAAGCTTGGTCAAAGAGGTAGGTTTTAAGGAGCATCTTAAAGGAGGAGAGAGAGGTAGAGAGGTGGAGAGGTTTAAGAAGGGAATTCCAGGGCTTAAGGCCAAGGCAGTTGAAAGCACCATTATCTCCTTATGAGGGAGAGATAATGGACATTGCAGGTACTGAGGACTTGAAAGGAGTGGATGAAGCAGAAGTTGGACGAATGGCACTCAGTGCCTGGTTTGGGCTGTTTTTTGCACCACTGTAAGGTATATCTGCAAATGGGAGCTTATTATGGGCACATATGACTGAATAAAGCAACTGATGATGACAACTTGTCGCAGACACAAACCTTAGCCATCACCAAGGAGAGCAGCACTCCCCGATGCCAATCTGCTACTCATGCAGATGTTGTATTATTTTACGTTTTCATGTGATTATTTTATCTTTATTGCTCTTTTAAAAACTTTCCAATTTTCCTCATTTCCTTAAGACATTGAAACATCTCTTCCTTTCATTTATACTTGGTTTAATCCAAATTTTTAACCATTTAGATCCAGGTTTTGACATTAATTTCAATAAAAAATCTCAGGTGCAGAGAGACTGGCAGCACCGTAGCAATGCAGGTCTCACTGAGAAAAAGTCAAAAAAGAAAAAAATCACTGAGAAACTGGCAAGCAAACTTCAGAAATACAACAAAAAGTTTTGGGGACTCGTCAGTTCTCAAACTCTTCAGATATCGTCAAATTCAGCTGTCAGGAGGCCTCGCTACGCCTCTTATTTCCAGGTGTAAATCTACGCCAGCGCATTGGTGGCATAAAAGCAGGAAACTCACATCAGCTGCATTGTTGGATGGGGTTGGAGCTATGGAAATGAATAGTGGAGGGTTTTGACAGACGGATGGCAGAAGTAGTCAAAAAGAGTGAGCGGATTCGCCATTTTTCAGCAGGAAAGCAGTGGAAATCAATTCCACACGGGTTTCCTCGCTAACAATCGTCGCTACGCTGCTGGTACACCATAGTTCCGGCCAAAAACATCTTAGGTTAAGTGTTTTGTGGAAGAACGGTTAGTAAATTGATAGAACTGCCCCATATACCAACGTATATCCAGCAATTAAAGCAATGAGCTAAGGAGTTGTTTTGTTTCAGAGACTGAGGTCGTAAACTGCACATGATTTACAAATGTTACACTGTCCTTTCAGTCAATGACACATCCGTTATCTAGTGTTGCATGGCATAAGTGTAAATCATCTATGGGCAAGATGCACGATCCCGAAACTCAAATTCCATTTCAAACACGCAGAAAATTACTTGAAATGGACAGTCTATCAACTGCACTGTTTAACAAATAATGTCCTTAAATGATGAACTTTAAACACACAATGGGTTAGTAGTTCGACGTAAAATGGGACCACCATCCGACCCGAAATTGGGTCAGGCCATTTTTCAGGTATCCCTGGCGGTCGCCTAAAACTGGCATGAGGCCCCTTACATATGTGAATGAGTGGCCGTGAGCCTGTTTCAGGCCCCCTCTGCTCAATTGGTCAGTGATGAGCAGGGCAGGTGTCAGGCTGCTGCAGCCTAAGCAGCGGCAGCCAACGAAAGGCAAGTTTAAAAAGAGTTTAAAGAACGTTAAAGAACAAGGGTTGCTGGTCCGGTCCAGCCCGTGATAAGCACCCCACTGCTCTCCTTTACCCCTCTCAGCCCCCACAGGCCTTGACCGAGGGCTATTGCCAGCGTAGCATACGGCCTGCAATTCGCTTCTCCTATTGGATAAGCTGCTTGTGGAGATTTAGATGAGGGCTGAGGACCTATTTCTCACGATTCTTGGCACCTGAAAACGTGCCTGAATTAATTTCTAGGCAACAACAGTTTTGCAAAGGACTGGGGCATTAATCATGATGGTACCAAGTTAATGCTTTTTTGTTGAAGTTATTTTTACAATCGTTTACCCTTCAAATGGGTTCAGTATCTGATGAGTTAAGCTGGCAAAATCATCATAATTTGGAAAATGTCCATGAAAAAGATCATTTTCACAGCGAGCATGTGCAATGCTCAATCAACCACCTTGTGGGAGGACAATTAAATAGGAAAAAAAATGTAGGGATTTTAATTACCATACAAATTAGAAAAAATTAGGCAGCCGTATTTCACGCCTTAATTTGGCTTTGGGGGCTGCTGGGCAAAGTTTATAGTAAATCTTTGATTAATTGAGACACAGCGGGAAGGTATTTGAAAAGAAAACCACATTTTAAATTACACTTCAGAGCAATTTTGTCCTTCAGCCAGCAAAAGTGCAGTCTTAACTCAAAGAAGCATTCTGTGAATTAATGCTCACAGTACATCAATCATGTGAATAAATAAGATATATTAATATTTGAAGGACTACTTTTTTTCCCTCTTTCCTGCTAATATGTGCCATTTTTCTTCATTTAAGGTACATATTTTATAAAATATCTGCCATGAATATAATTTACCAATTGAAACATCTTCAATTTTAAGTTATCTCTGGTAATTTAAATAAGAGCCTGATGGCACTCAGTTCTGTTGAGGTGTGGTTTGATGAGCATTAGCAGCACTCTGGTACCTCATTGAAGTTGCCTAGAAAACAGCCCATTCCACTATGAAGGGCATCATATCTGAGCCAAATCCCGTCCTCAACCAGCTTCCACATCTGGGGTCACTCAATCACAATCAGGAGTGGTACCCTGGTCGAATTACCTCCTCCTTCCCCCCCTCCCTCCAAACCCACGAACATGCCAACTGCTACCGCCTTGGCTGAAAGTAGCTAGCTCAGCCCAAACCAGCTATCAAATGTGGGATCTTTCTGATCTGTTGGCTCAGGATCACACCAGGCCAATAATTTAAAAAAAATTCTTGACACGATGACAAGTTAAAATCAAGTTGACGTATTATCCTTTACATTATTTGGTTCCATTAAATCTGCATAAAATAGAGATAATCAAAACTACCTTAAAGACAAAGTTAGGAGCATCCTCCCTCAAGATTAAAATACCCCTAATTGTGTATCGAGCAAACTTTTCCTGTTTGTCGAGGCTGAAATGTATCTTATACTTGATTTTTCTTCACAGTTCTTCTCTATTGTCTCCTGAGGGCTACTCATGAAGACACAGACATTCTCCTGCAGTTTTAGCAGGACTGTCAACTGTCTGCTTTTTATTTCTTTTTATGAGGCTATTCATTCATGGTAAGCTTTAGATTGGACATCTCAGTGCAGCCTGATCCTCTCAACACCTTGAGTTCATACACGCGCACTTTTGAGTAGCGATCTTCGGCTAGTGATCAGGAGCGTGCACCCTGATTCTTTCTCACCCTTGCCCAAGACACCTTTGCCAAATGTAAGACATGCTCTCACAGTTTAGGTTGAGGCCGGTGAACTTGGCACAGGCCAAAGATCAAAACAAACGGTGCGCGTTACGACATTCATTCACCATCTGAGCCACCAGGCCGCTGAAAGCAGTTCTTAAGCTGGGCTTATTTGTATTACTTGTGGATATCAGTAGCTTTTATGACTTTTGTTTGCAGTAACTCTGTAGACTCAACAGTTTATTGAAATCTTGAAAAAGTAGAAGGTATAGAATTCAAATTCCTACTTATTTGGAAGAGTTCAATATACCCATATTTGGCATAGTTTTGTTACAAAAATTGGAAAATTATGGGTCTTGATCACCTCTCCAAGATTTTAAGGACATAACAACATAAGAAATAGGAGCAGGAATAGACCATATGGCCACTCGAGCCTGCTCCACCATTCAATAAGATCATGGTTGATCGTCTACATCTACTCCATTTTCCCGCCTGATCCCCATATCCATTGATTCCCTTAGCATCCAAAAATCTATCGATCTCAGCCTTGAATACACTCAACAAATGAGCATCCACAGCCCTTTAGGGTAGAGAATTCCAAAGATTCACAATCCTCTGAGTGAAGAAATTCCTCCTCATCTCAGTCCTAAATGGCCGATCCCTTATCCTGATATCACGCCCCCTAGTTCTAGACTCTCCAGCCAGGGGAAACAGCCTCTCAGCTTCTACCCTGTCAAGCCTTCTCAGAATCTTATATGTTTCAATGGGATCACCTCTCCAGAGAGTATAGTCCCAATCTATTCAATTTACAAGTTAACCACTGTTCTACAATCTCCAGATATCAAGTTAATTATCATTATGGTTTAATTCTGTATCCAAATAAGCAACACTGCTGGTATCAAAAGTTGAACAGTAGCTCTCCACGGCTTTTGATGGTACTTTTTTCTGCTTCCTTTTTCAGAACTATGACCAAAGAATACATTAATGTGGCTGTGTCAAAAATAAAGTACTTTTGTTAAGATTAGTTTTCAAATTCTTACTTCCTGGTCATGGCACACACAGGGTTAATATTGGTTCTTGTTAGCTCTTTCTGCTAGCTACAGGGATATAACTTTACAGTCAGTGAGGCCAAAGGCATTATTATTTCTACGAGGTTTGATACCTGTTGAACATAAGGGAGTTAAATAGATTAATGTTGATTGAACACAGAATCATTGGTGTCAATTTATTAGTGTCCTTGATAGTTGGCTGGACAATGTGTTAATTACCAGCCATTGGAGATCACACATTAGGACAACATTGTATGTTGATTAACTTCTGGGATATTGGTTTTGATTGGCAGCTGTGTTGGAAACAGGAACAATGGGGGAGAAATTCAATCTTAGTTGCACCCATTCCTTGGGCGTAAAATGGGGGAAAAAGTTACCAAAATCAGGCCAGGATCTCCCGCGCCCACTCTGCAACTGAAGTTTGGCGGCCGTCATATTGGATCAGGCGAGTACCTGATTCAAGTGTGGTGCTGATTCTTTATGCAAGTCAGGGTCCTACGCCAGATATAGGACCCTGATTGAAAAACTGGAGTACAAATGGGTGGAGCTTGTGCATGCAAGCTTCACCCATTTGTACCGGGTTTTAAGCAGCCTTAAATGGACCACTGGAGGCCGCTGGCAAAAGGCACCAAAATGGTGAAAATTCCTGTATTTTTTTAAGGAGTAGGAAGGATCAGAAATGCTCCTCCTGGTTCCACAAAAGAACTGTCGGACTGGTGTTTACCTTGGGTTCGCCCTCGCTTGGAAATGCCTCCCCACCATGTTTCCGCACCCTCCCCCCGCCAGTTCCCCGCCTCCGGGACCTACCAGAGGGCAGCTGCCAGTATCCCAGCTGACCCAAGTTACTGCAGAAGGAACTACTCTCAAGCTGGTTCTCGATGTCCAATTGGTGCCTGCTGCTCACTGCTTCCATGGAGATGAGTCCCGGTGCCGAATTTGCCATGGGCCTCACACCGGTGTGGACTGGAGCACCAAACAACCATTCCGCTGACTCGCCGCCTATTTCAGGGATAAGTCCAACGATTCTTGTAGCCCATTTGGTGGACAGCTGTTTGGCCAGGGAGATTCCTATAGTGGGCTTATATTTGGCTGCATGAGGTCAGTGAGGGAGTTGGTCTAAGCGAGCGGGGAGACTGAACTACATCCAGCTCTGTGGTAGCCTTTCACTATTTAAGAAGTGAGTGACTGCATTTCAAGGATCAATGTGAGACGTAGTGGAGAAGAAATGTTTTTGTTGCTTTGACATGTTGAGAAGAATAATAAAGATGATAACCATGTAACTATGCTGTTTATACTAAGTACTGTTCACTTACCTGTTTAATGCTAAATTTATCTGCTGGTTTAAAGCCTGAGCCTTGGGCTGATGGAGTGCATATTCGATCCACATACTCAAGATGAGGAGGTCACGTGGCAACACATGATGTATTCCCATTAAGTAGAATACAGCAGCAAGGGTTGTCTATTTGTTGTTTGGGTCTCACTACATTCACCTTGATATTAAGCTGATAAAGATACACTGGTTCAGAGGCGACATCTGGCCTGTTTATGGAAGTGGTCACTGATTCTGAACACAGGTGGAGTATGTTGTATAAAAAAACCTCAAAATTTAACAGTCTCTTCCTATCAATGAATAGAATATAGTTTTGTGATTTTTATCGGCCTATAATGAAATGTATTGGCTTATTAATATATGAATACACAATTAACAGAATTCCAAGTTTTTGTTAGGGCTTTGATATACCACCAGTGCTGTTTCTTTTTACTTGCCTCATCACACCACTTTCCAAAGCGCTTCATGTAGAACGAATTACTTTTGAAAAACAGTCACTGTTGTTAGGTAAGCAAAGCAGAAGCCATTTTGAGCAAGATCTCACAAAGAGCAATGTGATGAATGACCAGTCAATCTGTTTTTGGTGATGTTGGCAGGGAGGAATGTTGGCCACGACACCGTGAGAATTCCCTGCTTTTCTTCAAATAGTGCCATGGGATATTTAACAGGACTTGGGTTTATCATGGTGCCTGAACTCATGACCTTCTGATTCACAAATGAGAGTGTTACCAATTGAGCCAAGTGGAGCAAAGGATTTGAGACCAGTTTACAGTGACACTGGGCCAGCCGTGTCACCATCTGACCATGAACGTGAAACATGCAGAGAACTCACTTGCCACCATCTGAATACTTACATTTTAAAAAAGCTTAAAATAAAGATGAAAAAATTACAAGGTGGGAAATTCGTAAATTTCATTTCGCACTGAGCTGTAGTTATGCTGCAGCTGGTGTAAAGCCAAAATGATGCAAGACTTTCCGAGATGTAACTTCATAACACTTTCCTAAATTCAATTTGGGTGAATTGGCACCTCAATTACACTACAGCCTTGGCTCAATGTGGAGCCCAAATCATTTTGCACTGACAGTATAGTTTAACTGGCCTATAAAATCCTACTTTTCTATTGTTGATTAACCCTAAAACATAAAAAGGAACATCCTGGATAAAACTCCAAAAAAAGGAAGAGAAAAATATTCCTGCCTTACACATGGTCAGCAAGACATCTGCTCCTCTTTATTTACATTTGTAACTACGATTTAGTGGAGGCAATAGCACAAAACCCACTGCAGCAGCAAGTGACCTTTCAGCTTATTCAAAGCTACCTTTAATAAGAACTGACAGGGAAATGTGATACAAGTCAGACATCGCCTTTTCTGTGTGTGTCTGGTGAAAACCGTGTCCTTATTTGTTTAGTTATTAAAGATATTTATCTGGGAGATCAAAATTGAACTTGAAAGCTTATTTACAATGGATTCCTGCTCAAGGGCAGAATAAGGACATGACACAGCACAGGATAGATTAAAATTTCAGATGCGACACAAAAGTTATCATTGAACAAGGACAGGAGTAAAGACGAGATCTGAAATAAACATAAAACTATGCACAGCACAATGATTACTAGTTGGGGACAATACATCTCTCAACTGATATGGGAAGTGACATTCATCATTTTCCAATAATCGTAGCCTTTTTCAATTAGCTTAACAACTGGGCACATTGCAGTTATTAAACTTTTGGCATCAGATCATATTTTAGCTTACTAGTGAAAGATGAGAGCATGACTACATCACATGATCAGCACTATCCAACATATCAGTTGACTGCTGATGTCCTGAAAAAAAAATATCATGGAAGAAATGGATTAGCCATAATTTAAGTGTAAACTATATAATCTAGGAATAGAGTTGATTTATAGTCTGCAGCACAGATTTGCATTTCCTCCACAAAGACCTGAATGTTTTCAGACAGTATGATTCAGTACCTCACATCCTTCCTCAGCATGATGGAAAAGTACAGTGTGGCCCTTAGGCTTTTTTGAGGCCACCAGCAATGACAATTTAATTTGCAACCATTAAATCATAATTTGATTCAAATGAGCAAGTTTGTTTGGATGGATAATATTAATTTGGCTAACCCCCCGCCCCCCCCCCACCATCCAGAGATAGATGCCTCACCTCCACACAGCACTGTATCAAGAGCCAACAAAGCTATCTAGCTGTGGCACTCACATTGCTGAGCCTCTTGTTTGGAATTGAGTTAATCTCCTGTGGATATTGGTAACTGTACGATATTTCATCCTTAAAGCTGCAAAGGCACATCAGGAAGTCAACTGGGAGACAGGGGAAGAAATGTGCACCTTGCAGTTAGTGTCGATAAAGTTAATTGAAGACTTCCCAGAACTTGTTTGTACTCTTTCATCAATCCGTGCCCCACTGAAGTCGGCTCCATTGCATTTTAAATATACTCTTGAAGTACAAGCTTTCCAATATCTAATCACAAGCAAAATCTGAGAGTTGCAGGAAAAAAAGTATGCCGAGGCAAGAATTAATTGGCCACTCTTCGTCTCTAATGATTAAACTCAGGAAGCTCATATTTATTCACCTAAACTTTCTTTAACTGAGAAAAATAACTGTGGGTTTACATCACCAAAACATCCATTCAACATTTCCCCCCAGTAATGCCTCATAACACACTAACTCATTAGTCTTAATGGATTATGTATGATACACAATCTTCCTGTCCATAAATGGACTGCAACATTATATTTACCTTGGTGATCCTTTAAAAAGAATCAATTAATCATTAGTCTATGAAGCTGTGACCTTGGCATTAAAAATATAGCACATCACAATTAATAGGTACCATCTAGATGTGAATATTCATTTAAATGGAAAGACAACACTAACAAATTACTGATTGCAGATTCCATGCATTTTACTCTATTTATAGGAATGGTGATTAGATGTAAAAGAATGTTTTGTTTACGCAGGCCTATACCCATTAAGAGGCCACTATAGTGCAACACTGGAGCCCGGACCTCAATTATTGAGTCTACATGTTCATTTAATCTGCTTTGCAGTTTAAAATATTTCCAGTGTTAATTTTAACTCATTTACTGTGAACTACTGTACATATTATAAAACTAGGTGAATAGTATCAGCATATATTAGTCCACAACATATTGGGGTCTTTTGTATCGTATGTACTTCCTATAAGTGAAACACTTACTTCCTGTAACACTTTCCCCATCACGCTCTCTCAATAACTACCCTATTATTCAAAAACTGCATATCCACGGACTCATCGTGAGCAATGTCTTGGGGGATCTGCCAGTACGGTAATATCCAATTCACTTAAGGAACTTGAACTTAATTTAAGCACAAGGCCAGATGTTGGTAGTAGTAGCATTGAATTTGGCATTAATGCAGCAGAAATACTGAGGGTGAAATTCCTCTGTACTTACACACTAAGCATGCATTGTGTAATAATTCTGTTCCTTTGCAGTTATGGAGTATTTGCTAATTTTTGCCCATGGTCCTAAAATCTCCCTAGAAATAATCCAATTTAACGCACTTTAATCCACTTACTCAATGTTAATCATGTTAAGCACCAATTAAAGGTAAATTTGCTCAGGCTTGCCTTGTAGCAGACATTAATGATACATGCTATAAAAGATGGAGTTAAGGTAGCACCAGAACTGCAACAAAACAGCATCATCAGCACCTTACTAACAGTACCAGTAAAAGTGATGAAGGCACTTAACTTTTTGCCACAAGCTCCTTGCAGCCAACGACAGAAAACTTAGCAAAGATCAGCCAATTTGCAAGTGACTGTTGTATTGACCAAGACCTAAAGGCCCTATTTTGACATGCTGGTGAATACATTAAATTCAGCTCTGGGATTCAGCAGCAGCAGGAGAGGGTAATAGGGCTTTATGATGAGAAATGCAGCATTCCAGGGAACAGGGTTTCATCCACTGCACCCATATGGCCATTCAAATGTCTGTACAACATTCCAAGCCAGTCATCAACAGGAAAGGACTCTATGAATGTCCATATAGCATGCAATCATTGCCATGTGAATGCATGGTTACCAGGGAGTGCCCAAGACACCCATAAGTTACAGAATCATGTGTTGCCCACTTATTCAGGGTGATGATGCATTTAATCATGAACTCCGTGAATAGACGTGACCCATCATCGCTATGCAACTACCATACCCATATCCAAGAACCTGCATCATAAACATTGCTTAAGCGTGCCAAATGTCTGCTTGATGATGATCTTGCCTCTCAAATGAAGCACATTTGAAGAGACAAGATTATCATAAAGCACACATTTGGCATGCTTAAGCAATGTTTATGGTATTTAGATTGCACTGTGAAGCTCCACACTATGCCTGGAGTGAGCTGGCAGAAAGGTGGTGGTGTGCTGCACACTATCAAACAGTTGTGAAAGTGATTGTGCAAGAGGAGCAGTAATATCATAGCATGCTGGGAAAATAGTGAGGAGGATGAAGAAAAGGAAGATGAGGTGGCAACAGAAGAACTGCTAACACCGGATGAAGCAGCACGGTTCACCAGATTATCACTGAAGAGTTCTATTCTTGACACCTACTTCTATGTTTTATCCGTAACTTATTTCTTCCTTTAAAACCAAAATTCATTGTTACTGCTTTTCATCTGGAAAAATAAAGTTTAAGTAAGTTTAAATAAACAAAGTTTATGATGTGAAGTCAGAAGTGAAGTGATGTGTTGTGCCTTTACTGAAAATACCATTGTGTGTTCAAGATGGTGCACCAGTATGCTTCCCCTTCTGCTATGTAAATTAGTTACGGTCTTTCTATTGTACTGCTTTACATGATGCATCACTGAAGGAGTAGATGTGGAAGCTTTCCAAAACATCTGTTGAGATCCATCTCTGACTTAATGTACAGCCTATCTCTATGTTTTGCAGATTCTGACAGTTCTGTATGCCAGACATAGCTGTCCTGTTCTGGCCTCTCCAATGATTACGGGGAGTGGGCAGGAAATTGGACATGAATTTAGATTTGAGGTTAGGATCAGATCAGCCATGATCTTATTGAATGGCGGAGCAGGCTCGAGGGGCCGATTGGCCTACTCCTGCTCCTATTTCTTATGTTCTTATGTTTTTATTATTATCCAGAAGGTGAGTGTGTGACAGGATGCGGCCTCTCAGCACACGCCCTTGGGGGAGCATCTGGAAGTGGGGGGAGTGGGGAAGTGTGGTGGGACACGTAACCATGAGGTGAGACAGAAAGAATCAGCAAGATGAAGACATCATAGACAGGCATGAGAATGACCATATTCTCCAATTTACCATGTGCAATGCAGCGGGAGATTGATCAATATTATAAATAAGATGTAAACACCTGAATAACATCAACAATAGATAAAACAGAGGGCATACCCATGCTAATGATTTGTCATACACCCATACATAAACATTAAAGCAGATGTCAGTACCACTGCAAATATAATTCAAATGCACAAGGTTGTGATTACTTGTAGAAGTAAGAGACCACACAGTCTGAAAGCATTGATATCACATACCTATGGTAAATATTTACTGCATGGTCTGAGCCTTATCCAATGTAAATTGCCTTCACTTTCTCTTTGTTTCCCAAATGTGCCTGTTCCTTCAGAATGTTCTTAAGGATAGCTTGCACCATTATCAATTGGAATGAGAAGCTCTAAAACAAACTGGAAGATTAAAGGCAGAAGAAAGAAGTTGACAAAATCCCAGATTATACTCAATTGTAGTTTTTGAACAGGCAGTTCAGTATGCTTAACGGGAGAGTATACAGAAGTAGGGCAGCAGGCACATAGGAACAACACCACCTGCATGTTCCCCTCCAAATCACATACCTTCCCGACTTGGAAATATATCACCGTTCCTTCATTGTCACTGGGTCAAAATCCTGGAACTCCCTACCTAGCAGCACTGTGGGAGAACCTTCACCACACGGACAGCAGTGGTTCAAGAAGGCGGCTCACCACCACCTTCTCAAGGGCAATTAGGGATGGGCAATAAATGCTGGCCTTGCCAGCAACGCCCACATCCCATGAACGAATAAAAAAAAGCTCCCCAGAACAGCTAACTGTATGATGACCAGAATGCACTATAAGCACAGCATTCATTAAAGCAGGGCTGGAAGGCAAAGGGAGGTGTTTTGGTCAAATTGAACTGGACACCCTAGTCAAAGCTTTAGAGTACAAAGAGAGCTTAACTGCCTGGAGTCATGTAATGATTGTTGGCCGATGTATACTTGTGAGGAGCATAAGGCCTCACCCTAGGAACAATTATAGCTGCGACTTACATTGCCACTGATTGAATCAGAATGGTGCTTGTGTTTGCTTTCAAAGTGTTCAGGTGTTATTAAAGCCAAATAAATGGTTGCCTTAATAAAGCCAGTCAAAAAGCACCAGCAGAGTTAGGCAAACATATTACCTAAGCAGTTACTGAAGATGCTGGGCTGTTGGTTCTTAAAATAACGGTGAGCCTAACAGCGCTCACCGTTAATAATAGGCACATTGAAGACCAAGTTCCAGCGACCGCATATGTGCAGTCAAACACAGAAATCCAGAACTTGCTCTTCTTGATTCACCGGTGATGTGAAAGCTTCGCGTTAAAGGGACCTCGCCGGCTGCAATGAATGGAATCAATGGACCAGCGCTAACTTGCTCTCTTGCCCAGCTGGAAACTAACTAATCTCGCCACAAAAAAGGTACGCTGAGTTTTTTAGGACTTAACTAACTTTTAACAGCGTGATCAGTATTGATGAAAGCCAAAAAAACCTCTCTGGCGCTGAAAATTAACTTTTAAAAATGTGGAGTCTCATTACTCCTGATTTTAAGAGTTTTTGGACATTTTTTTAAAAATTAAATTAAAAAATTTAATACATTTTTGTTAACATTTTCTTTGTCTTTTTTATCTTAGCCTTTAAATCTTACCCTCTCTTTGTTTCACTATCTCATTTTATAGTACATTTATTGACCTTATCGGGTACTTCCTGGTTTTTAGTCTGCACGGTTTATCAAATGAGTTTCACTTCCTGGTCCTCGCAGCGTGGCTTGCTTCAAGCTGATTGGTTGAGGGAACATAGCGAGCCCTTCCTCCTCTCACATAGGAAAGAACACTGCTGTTTTTGAACTCGGATTTTAAGGAACTTGCTGCCAAAAAGAATGCAGCAACTTAGTGGGTGAATTTAAATCTCATGAGTGGCGAGTACGGTTGGTTCGCCATTCAGAGCAATTTACGGGCCATTATGTCTCAATATTAGTGTCTAAATCTGGGATATTAAGGCTCAGTGATTAACATTGCTGCTATTATTAAGAACTGAATAGAAACTTCTAATGGGTGACTTCAGTTTGACATTACAGCAGTAACTGCTGACAAAAGGAGTTGAGAATATATTGCCGACATTTTGGCATGTAAATATAATAAATGACTGGAATAACTTCAATAATAGCTCCGAAATCTTAAATTTATTGGTTCCAAATTGCTCTCAGACAAGAGTATTGATTTGATAAGTGCTCTTTGGAGAAAATTCCCCATTGTAACAGGACCTATGTGATTAAAGGTTTCTGCTGAATTGATTGCTGTGAATAACTTGCAGTACCTACCTACTGTATTATTTTAATCTGTATAGAATTTTTATTATGCCTTTAAACACCAGAGGATCTTGCAAGTAGTCGCAAGGAAAATTGGGATATTAAGAATCTGAACTATTGAACATATCGGAGAATCCTAACTGCATATTGTTGCGATCTTCAGTTTGAATACAATTGGGTTAACTAACAAGGATTACCTAATCAACAGCATAAAGCACAAGGAATTCCCTATAGACATGTGTTGGGAGGATATCACTATTGGTCTAAAATCATGATAAGGTTATCTCTGACTGCTTCTTCCTCCTCGATTGACATTCCCTCAGCTTCCTACAGTCTCAGTACCTTCACCATTCACCCATGGGAAAAAAAATCTCTGACTCCCTTATGAATTATTTCTCCAACTCCCAATCACCTCTCTCTAACCCTTCTCCTGGTACACATCTGCTGCTGTTGACTGATTAAATCAGTCCTTCACCCCTATCTTTGAAGCTCTTGCTCTCAGCAAATGAATTACTGCTTCCCATCCTGATTGCTCCCCTTTGTATTCATATCTTTGCATCCTTAAATCAGAAGGGTGCAAACATAACCAGCCTTATCATCAATCAACAGATTTAGTTCAACCAAGGTTAACATTCCTTACTCTTCTCTGAAAAAATCACCCACTATTCCAAAATCATCCTTAAGAGCAACAGCCCTAGACTCCTCTTCAAATCAAGAGGACATAGACAGACTGGTGAAATGGGCAGACATATGGCAGATGAAATTTAATGCAGAGAAGTGTGAAGTGAAGCATTTTGGTAGGAAGAATGAGGAGAGGCAATATAAACGAAATGGTACAATTTTAAAGGGGGTGCAGGAACAGAGAGACCTGGGAGTTTATGTACAGAAATTTTTGAAGGTGGCAGGAGAAGTTGATAAGGCTGTTAAAAAAAATCATATGGGATCCTTGGCTTTACAAATAGAGATATTGAGTACAAAAGCAAGGAAGTTATGCTAAACCTTTGTAAATCACTGGTTAGACCTCAGCTGGAGTATTGTGTCGAATTCTGGGCTCCATACTTCAGGATAGATGTCAAGGCCTTGGAGATGGTGCAGAGGAGATTTACTAGAATGGTAATGGGGATGAGGGACTTCAATTATGTGGAGACTGGAGAAGCTGGGGTTGTTCTCCTGAGAGTAGAGAAGGTTAAGGGGAGATTTAATGGAGGTGTTCAAAATCATGAAGGGCTTTGATAGAGTAAATAAGGAGAAATTACTTCCACTGGCAAAAGAGTCGGTAACCAAAGGACACAGATTTAATGTAATTGGCAAAAGAGCCAGAGGTGAGATGAGGAGAAATTTTTTTTACATAGCAAGTTATTATGATCTGGAATGAACTGCCCAAAAGGGTGGTGGAAGCAGATTCAATAGTGATTTTCAAAAGGAAATTGGATAAATACTTGAAAGGGAGAAAATTGCAAGGTCATGGGGAAAGATCAGGGGAGTGGGACTAAATGGATAGCTCTTTCAAAGAGCCGGCACAGGCACGATGGGCCAAATGGTCTTCTTCTGTGCTGTAAGATGCTATGGTTGTATGAAATCCCTTAATGGTCTCGGTCCATTCTACTTGTGCAACCCCCTCCAGATTTATATTCCTTCCCATATCTTTTGGTCTTCCAACTCTGGCCTCCTGTGCATCATCCCTCCCTTCGCTCACTGTTGATGAGAGAGCTTTCAGCCATCTTCACAAAACCCCTCTGCCTCTCCACCGCCCTCCCCTTTAAAAACCTTCTCGAAATCCATGCTTTCTCCCAAGCTTTCAGCCTCTGAAACTCTCTCTCCTGGCTCAATGTTTCATTCCACTTACTACTACTCTAACATGCCTTGGAACATTTTGTACATTAAATGTGTTACATAAATGCAAGTAGTTGTTGTGTTTGAACCAGAATTTCTGAATGTAATGCTGGGGAAGTATTGTTTGGTAGTAGCACATTCTGAACCTTTCATTTCAAGTTTTAAATATTTATTGACTAGTTTGAATCCAACTCCACCTGAAAAATGCATTGCAGTTCATTTAGGCGTTTCATCTGAGAGAAGTTAGTGTTAATCCCAGCTTCTAAAAGTAGGGTTCCATTTCCTAGCACAGTGACCCTTCTTCTTAATGAGCTTATCAAATCTGTACGTTATTGTCAATTAAGCTGCACTTCACATTTTTCCAAACATCAACTGATATAAAAAATATTGTGAAACTAGTAAAAAATAAATTTTCCTTCATTACTTGAAATAAAATCAAATAAAATAGGGGTTAGGGGTTAAAATAAAAGGAATTAGGGGTTACGGGGAGCGGGCAGGAAATTGGACATGAAGCTGAGTTTGGATCGGTCAAGGCCCTGTGGGTGGCGGAGCGGGCCCAGGGGCTGAGTGGCCGGGTCCTGTTCCTACTTCTTGTGATCTTTAGATTTGTGGTTGGGATCAGATCAGCCATGATCTTATTGAATGGCGGAGCAGGCTCGAGGGGCCGATTGGCCTACTCCTGCTCCTAGTTCTTATGTTCTTATCCAAGTACAATTATACTTTAAAATACTGCCCAAAAGAAGAATGACCTTTACAATGGGTACCCCTCCTCTACCTCTTTAAAATTGAAAATGTAGCTCATGGACATAGGTTCAGCATTAAACCCAATTTTTCTTTACAAAGTTGAGTTCCACACTGAACTCATTATGAGTTATTTCAAAACAAAACATTTTACGGGTAATTTTCCAAATTCGCACTGCCACTGGGGAGCTTCGCCCGCTGCAAGCGTTATTGGAAATCTGTGTGCGCAACCGGCCATTGATAATGGTTGGAAAATCATACGCAGTGCGTCGAATTTCTGGAAAGCACTTTCAGCGGTAAGATTCCCAGCTGGGAGAACAAAGTCGGCAAATGACCCTTTGAATGTTTGTTTTTTTGAAAAAGATTCAGTTCAGTTTCCCTTTTAAGGTAAAGTGCCTCAACCAAAACCCAGCATCAAAGTTTAAATCAAGAGCATGCTGTACATTATTTTAGGTATTAACCTGGATTATAACTGAGGAAAAAACTAAAGGCCATAGAACATTACAGTTAATATTTCTTGGCACTCAACTATGTATAGCTGAGAGTGTCAGAAACTGGCAGTGTTGAAAGTGTTCTCTCAAAGCAAAGTGTTCAAAGAATGGTGAAATCAAAAAATAATGAAGTTACTGTGCCAGGAGTTGCATTATTTTTCCTTGGAAACAGGAAGCATTGTTATCAGCATAATTTAAAAAAGAGATAACAAATTATACTTCATTTATGTAATGATAAATTACACTGAATGTAACAAACCCAACAACAACAACAACAACAACTACTACTACTACTACTACTACTTGTATTTATGTAGTACCTTTAACGTAGTAAAACATCGCAAGGCGCTTCACAGGAACGTTATCAAGCAAAATGTGATATCAAACTACATAAGGAGATATTAGGACAGGTGACCAAAAGCTTGGTCAAAGATCTAAGTTTTAAGGAGCATCTTAAAGGAGGAGAGACAGGGTAGAGAGGTGGAGAGGTTTAGGGAGGGAATTCCAGACTTTAGGGCCTAGGTAGCTGAAGGCACGGCTGCTAATGGTGGAGCGATGAAAATCGGGGATTCGCAGGAGGCCAGAATTGGAGGACCGCACAGATCTCAGAGGGTTGTAGGGCTGGAGGAGGTTACAGAGATAGGGAGGGGCGAGGCCATGGAGGGATTTGAAAACAAGGATGAGAATTTCAAAATCGAGGAGTTGCTGGACTGGGAGCCAATGTAGATCAGCGAGCACAAGGGTGATGGGTGAACAGGACTCGATGCAGGAGAGGATACAGGCAGCAGAGTTCTGGATGAGGTTGGAAGATCGGCCTGCAGAGCATTGGAATAGCCAAGTCTGGTGCAAGTTAGGATACGGGCAGCAGAGTTTTGGATGAGCTCAAGTTTTTTTTTCGGGGGGGGGTGCAAGGTGGAAGTCTGGCCAGGAGAGCGTTGGAATAGTCAAATCTAGAGGTTACAAAGGCATGGATGAGAGTTTCAGCAGCAGATGAGCTGACGCAGAGATGGAGACAGGTGATTTTACGGAGGTGGAAGTAGGCTGTCTACATACAAAATATTCCCCTGAATAGGAATAGACTCCCAGTTAAAACAACTGCTGCATTGATTAATGACTTTAAAGGAAGAACTAGATGTTTATGCCATTAAGAATGCAGTTGTGAATTATAAAGGATAAGTACAGAGAAAAGGTAAATCAGTTATTGAGCTGCAGGAACCCTGAAAATACAGCAGCCTTCAAGCTCTCAGCAAGTCCATTCCCCAAGTAATCTGTCCCACTGCCAGTCTCCTGTTCCTCCCCTTTAAAATCAAGGATCGATTCTTGTTTTGCCCCTCCACTCCATAATACACCAATTCTATAATGTCTTCGAAGACATGGAATCGTTCATTGCTCAAGTCCTAGATTTACCTGGAGGACCTGCACATCTTTCACTGTCCATCTCCCCCTTCCCCATCCCCACTGCCAGCCCCCCCATATAGGAATTTGAACAATTTTTTAAAAAATTCTAAAAGTGAATAAGACAACTGTCTGAATGCCTAAGATAATGTTTGAATTCCTGAGCATTTAATTGTATTGTCAAGTGAATTGACTTGATGGAGTTACTGACCTCACTTTGTGAAGGAGCTGAATTAACACATGCAGTTTGGAATACATCACTGAAGCATCCTGGGTAAATGACTTTTGCTTCTGATGGAAATTCAACATATTAAAATGAATCAGAATTCCTTGTACCTCATTTTTGTTCACGAAGTGGCACTAATAGGAAGACTCTCTTTTTAAAATGTACACAAATATATTCCATTCTAGCATTTTCAAAGACTTACTTTTTTTATTTTTGTGAGGAACTGTTGATCCTAATTAGATCAGATTGCCATCTTCCATGCATATTGTCCTGACGACGTCAATGCCCTCTTGAGGCCAATGATACGTGACCCAACCTCACTGCTAACTGATAAGGAATATCCTCAGATAAGCAATGGCTATTCTTTCCAATAAATTGGGAGCCAAAAAGATTACAATTTTACAGTTTGGTAAAATGCAATTAAGAGTAAATCAAAACTATATCCATTTGCATGAGTATGATACATGGGGCATGATTTTAATAAGGCGGTGGGATGGCAGCGGGGGGGGGGGGGGGGGGGTCAATGGGCGCGCAGCAAACCCAAATAATAATATCTTACCGTTCCCCATGCGATCTCGACTTAATTGGTGCCCCTTAACGTTGTTTCCGGGTTTGCCGTCCGAAAAATGCGCAGTGGGCGGACTGCGCATCCGCATGACCTGCTGTCAGCTGGAGCGTCTGGATTTAAAGGGCCATTGCACCAATGACTTTTGCTGGAGCAAGGAGCAGGCACGCAGAAAGGAGCAGCAGAGGGGCAAACCAGCTCCAAGATTCAGTGATGCCTGACTTGAGGTGCTACTGGCCGGGGTGAGGAGGAGGAAGGAACTATTTTGCCTGACTGACAGGAGGAAGCACCCTGCCTCTACCACCAAGAAGGCCTGGCTCGAAATGGCAGATGAGGTCACGAGCAGGAGCAACCTATCCTACACATGGGGCCAGCGCAGGAAGCGTTTCAATGACCTAACTAGGTCAGCAAAAGTGAGTTCACTTACTGATTCTCCTGCATTCCGTGTCGCACATCACCAACCCCCGCACGCACCCCCCCCACTCCCCCCGATATCATTCTGCATTGCCAAGACTACTCCATCACATCATTCTTCACACCCACTTAAGGGTCATCCTCAACTTACCTTCATTTCCTGAGCACTTCCTCACCTCCCCATTTGTGAACCCACCACTTCCACCTACCCCAATCCTGATCCAATGTGATATCTCTGTCCCATACTCACCCCGACATGACACATCTGTGATGATGCTTAATACTGCCTTCTGTTCTCTTACAGGGCCTTCAATGACCGAAGTGATGGGAGGGAGCAATTCCTCAGAGGAGCTCCCGGCCTCTGAGGGCGCACTGTCACATCTGAGCGAGCCATCCACCAGCGCAGACACTCACACCTCAGTGGGTCCAAGTAGTCAGTTAGTTGGGTTGGCACCTGGTGAGTCACCACACACAAGTGAGCACGAGCAGACACTGGTGGCAGGGGCAGCTGTGGAGAGTCCACGTCGGTGGGCGCATTCCTCTCCAGGCTCTGCTCAGCTGGATGCAGACGCTGAACCCCGGCAGCCATCCTTTAAAAGGAGAATGATCGAGGGGCAGCAGCACATTTGCAAGGCACTGCAACAGGTGCCACGCACACTCTCCACAATAGCCCAGAGGGTGGAGGAGTCCACTTCCTGCATTAGTGGAATAGTGGCACAGATAAGTGCGGGAATGTCTGCGATGGAGAGAAGGCGAGCCTTCATTGAGCTTCAAGCACGGCTCATAAATGAGTCCATTCAGGCCCCGACAATGGCCATTCGGACTCTGGGTGAAAAATATTCTGCCGCCATAAACAGGCAGACAGAAGCTTTACAACTGGCCAGCCAAGGCATCATTCATGTCCTCCAAACTGTTCTCCAGCAGAGTGGTCGGAGTGATGTGGGTCTGGCCCAGGAGAGGGATGATGGCGAAAGGGGACACGAAAGTGGGGACATCACTCAAAGCACTCCCCGGTCTCACCCGTTGTCCCCCTCTCAACCAGTACCCACAATGCTGCCTCCTCTCCAGGTGGCCGAGTCTGCCCCTGCACAAATGCAGATAGACCAGTCTATGGAGGGGCTCTCACGGGCTCCAAAACCCAGAGGGCGTCCGCACAAAGCGTCTAAGCAGTCAGGGCATGAACATGAACAACCTGCCACTACCTCTGCTGCAGCCACAGGGATGCAAAACGTAGAAGTAGTAGGAAGAGAAAGGCTAAAGTTTAATGATCACGAAGGGTATGCACAAGAGTCTTTGACAGACTGTCAGGTTTTTCATTTATATTTGTTTTTTGTTAACTTCACATTAAATGTTATCATTCTCACCACTACTGCCACGTCTTGCCCATTCATGACTGCCTTTTGTGATAGCGCCTTTCATGCGTTTCATCATGAACGGCGAGACTTGATGCCACCTGGTGGGTGAGTTTACAGTGGGTGTATGTGTAGTTGTAGGACTGTTTTCTGCCAGGGGTTGCGGGGGTGGGGGGTTGGGGGGGGGGGGGGGGAGAGGTCTGGTGTTGGTGCTGCTCTTTCCAGGGGGTCTGAGGGCTGGACTATTCTCACTTTGTGATCTCCTTATGAGAATCGTTCAAATATTAGTGACTCCCTGGCCTCACGAGCAGCCAGGTGAGCGGCTGCTCTGCTGATGGCCTCCTCCTCCTACTCCTCCTCTTCGTCCTCCTCCTTCTGCTCCTCCTCAATGTCAATGGCAGATGTTGATGCTGGGTAAGGGCATGGGGCCTTATCAACTGGTAACCCTCTCTGTTGTGCGATGTTGTGCAGGACACAACATGGCACAATAATGTTTCTAGTGCTCCAGAACTAGCTGCGCCTCTAGCCAAACTGTTCCAGAACAGCTACAACACTTGCATCTACCCGACAATGTGGAAAATTGCCCAGGTGTGTCCTGTCCACAAAAAGCAGGACAAATCCAATCTGGCCAATTACCACCCCGTCAGTCTACTCTCAATCATCAGCAAAGTGATGGAAGGTGTCGTCAACAGTGCTATTGAGCAGCACTTACTCACCAATAACCTGCTCACCGATGCTCAGTTTGGGTTCCGCCAGGACCACTCGGCTCCACACCTCATTACAGCCTTGGTCCAAACATGGACAAAAGAGCTGAATTCCAGAGGTGAGGTGAGAGTAACTGCCTTTGACATCAAGGCAGCATTTGACCGAGTGTGGCACCAAGGAGCCCTAGTAAAATTGAAGTCAATGGGAATCAGGGGGAAAACTCTCCAGTGGTTGGAGTCATACCTAGTACAAAGGAAGATGGTAGTGGTTGTTGGAGGCCAATCATCTCAGCCCCAGGGCATTGCTGCAGGAGTTCCTCAGGGCAGTGTCCTAGGCCCAACCATCTTCAGCTGCTTCATCAATGGCCTTCCCTCCATCATAAGGTCTGAAATGGGGATGTTCGCTGATGACTGCACAGTGTTCAGTTCCATTTGCAACCCCTCAGATAATGAAGCAGTCCGAGCACGCATGCAGCAAGACCTGGACAACATCCAGGCTTGGGCTGATAAGTGGCAAGTAACATTCACGCCAGACAAGTGCCAGGCAATGACCATCTTCAACAAGAGAGAGTCCAACCACCTCCCCTTGATATTCAATGGCATTACCATCGCCGAATCCCCCACCATCAACATCCTGGGGATCACTATTGACCAGAAACTTAACTGGACCAACCACATAAATACTGTGGCTACAAGAGCAGGTCAGAGGCTGGGTATTCTGTGGCGAGTGACTCACCTCCTGACTCCCCAAAGCCTTTCCACCATCTACAAGGCACAAGTCAGGAGTGTGATGGAATACTCTCCACTTGCCTGGATGAGTGCAGCTTCGTCAACACTCAAGAAGCTCGACACCATCCAGAACAAAGCAGCCCGCTTGATTGGCACCCCACCCACCACCCTAAACATTCACGCCCTTCATCACTGGCGCACTGTAGCTGCAGTGTGTACCATCCACAAGATGCACTGCAGCAACTCGCCAAGGCTTCTTCGACAGCACCTCCCAAACCTGCGACCTCTACCACCTAGAAGGACAAGGGCAGCAGGCACATGGGAACAACGCCACCTGTACGTTCCCCTCCAAGTCACACACCATCCCGACTTGGAAATATATTGCCGTTCCTTCATCGTCGCTGGGTCAAAATCCTGGAACTCCCTTCCTGACAGCACTGTGGGAGAACCTTCACCACATGGACTGCAGCGGTTCAAGAAGGCGGCTCATCACCACCTTCTCAAGGGCAATTAGGGATCGGCAATAAATGCTGGCCTTGCCAGTGACATCCACATCCCATGAACGAATAAAAAAAAAAGACGACTATAATTCGACCCACTCTCAATGGTGAGTATTGAAGCGCTCCCCCAGACCGATCCAGGCACCGAAATCACATCTTCAGCAGTCCTATCACATGTTCAATGACAGACCTGGTGGCGATGTGACTGTCATTGTATGGATGCTGTTCCTCGCTGATGCGGTTCCTCAAAGGTGTCATGAGCCACGTGTGCAGGGGATATCCCTTGTCTCTGAGGAGCCAGCTTTTAAGGGTGTTTGGTGCGTGGAAGAGGGTGGGGATGTTGGATTCCCTCAGAATGAACGAATCATGGCAGCTGCCAGGGAATCTCGCACACGCGTGAAGAAATCTTTTCTGGTGGTCACAAAGGAGCTGAGCATTGATGGAGTGACAGCCCTTCCTGTTGATGACTAGTCCTGGCTTGTGTGGAGGTGCTCAGCTTGCTATATGCATGTAATCAATTGCATTCTGTACCCATGGGAAGCTAGCCACAGAGTGGAATCCCACTGCCCTCTCCATCTGGCTGAGGTCATCCATGGGGAAGTTGACATAGAGGGACGCCCTGTGATAGAAACCATCAGTGACCTGTCTTATGCACATGTGGGCAGACGACTGAGAGACCCTGGCGATGTCCCCGGTGGCACCCTGGAAGGAGTCAGAGGCAGAGAAGTTGAGGGCAGTGGTCACTTGAACTGCGACGGGTACTGAGATGCCACCAGGCCCAGCTGGGAACAACTCGGCATGAAGGAGGCTGCAGATGTCTGCGACCACCTGGCGACTCGCTCTCAACCTCCGTAGGCACTGCTCCTCAGAGAGGTCCAGGAAGCTTAGCCTTGGTCTGTAGACCCTCTCATGAGGGTAGTAACTCCTGCGATGTTGGTCCCTCTCTGCTCTTGTGCAGGTTCCTGTGGCGCATGTCTGTGTTGTGGAGCTGCAAGTGGTGGAAGCGCACGCTGTGCCTGGCGAGGATGGTGATGTTCCTCCTCCTTGAATGCAGCCATCGCTCCCCCCATCCTGATGGTGTTCGTTTGAGGGGGTCGAAAAAGTAGGTAAATATGTATAAACAGAGCAATTCTGAGTGTGAACCAAGAATTTTCAGTCTAAACACAAAGATCTCCCAGCCAATAGTTTGTCTGAGAGAACTGAGGGCCCTGCTGCAATAACTCACCTTTTATCCCCATCTGTCAAACAGGGATTTAAATATCCAAATGGCTGCTGGCTGCAACCCACCGAGTTTCCCATGCCGTGTTTCACACAGCACAGGAAACATGTTGAGGCAGTGTTGAAATTGCTTACCAGCATAATTAATTACATTAATGCACATTTCAAGTACTTTAAGTACTTCAATTGTCGGTTTAAATATCGTCCCGCCAGCACTTGCGGTTTCAGGAATGGTGCGCGCACCAAGATGGGTCTGGGTCATGTGCGTTTATCGGCCGGTTGGAGCCGAGATTCCTTCCCGCTCCAGAAATGCCCGATTTTGTTTGCCCCCCAGCCCCCAACCCACCCGGACTTCAAAGTTAAATTTGTGCCCATGGTTTTATTTAGAGGTGAAAAGTTCTGAAAGCAATAATAAATGAAAATTGAGAGATGGAATTTGCGCTATTCCACAGCTTAAAGGCATCTTAATTCATGACCTGCAACAGATGAATTTTTACTCTGTACTTAAATGCATTTTCAGCAGGCTGACCAACTCTCCTGCATTTGGCAAGAGCTCTCAATAATTTCCATTGTTTCTCTTACTTATCTCAATGGAGAGCAAGAGGATCATCATGGAGGCTGGGCTATCCCAGCATTCACAGAGTTTCCAGCAGCTCATGAACAAACACATTCCACAAGGCATTCAATCACCTGTCTCTGTACTTATCCTTTATAACTCGCAACTGTATTTCCAATCACACAAACATTCAGCTCCAGTAAAACGACAGGCCCTAAACCCTGGGATGATACTACCCTCATGGTTGTCTTTTGCTTTCTATCACTGGAGGTTTTTACTATGTTAAAGGCACTATATAAATGCAATTTCTTGTTGTTGGAGGGCACATAATATTCTGCAGCCAGGCAGTGAAGAGAAGAAGCAAAAAAAAAATAGATGAAGTGAAACAGAAAAACAGACTGAATAAGAAAGATGATTTTCTACATTAGGGAAAAAGAAATTCTGAAGAGAGAAAACAGTCCTAGATGCATGGCTTACCAATGAAAATCTCACACCTTGGACTTCTCCTATGTTGACTGCTCCAGCTTAAGGTTAAAGGGAAAGATTATGCCAAGGGGAAATTCTGTCTGGACAAAAGCTCTTTCAATGTCAAGTATATGTCTCCTTCAAAATTAAACCGTGCTAGTCACACAAATGTGCTGAATGTTTGGCGAAATCCATTTTTACCACCGTAGGCCATACCCCCAAAGAGAATCAGCAGTCCATGTTGGGCAAAGGCTTCAATAGGTGTTGAGCTGATGTCAACAGGGACCTGGCCGTCGAATGTCTTCAATAACTCAACAAGGGAAATCAACATACTTTTTGTTGTCTGATGCTAACCCACAGTTTTCAGTCATTACACAAATCAATACTGACTTAAGCAAAAAAGACAATAAAAGGCAGAGAATGAGAATCTCCTCAGGAGCTTTTCTTGAAAGAACGAAGAGACCTGTTCAAGCACCTGATCGTTAGGGCAAACTGTACACAGCTGGCATTAATCTGGAAGCAGTGTGCTTATGAGAAACAGAATCACCTGAGCCCGAGGATTGTAACCACTGTCATTTTCTTAATAGTATTAGCTCAGCTCATGTTTCTGATAATTGAAATTAAGAACATCCTTTTGCAAACTGCCTCCACATACTTACTGGTGTATTGAATTTCCTTGTCACTAGAAATGATTGCTAATCATCCCCTGGTGAATGTGTACATCTGCTTTGAATGACAGAGATGGATCTCAGACTGCTGGTTAACAAAGTAATCCTGATACCAAACTGCAACCGGACGATAGAAAATATTACTAATTCACTGCATGCAACATACAATACAACTCCAGAATATTATTAGATATCTTTCTTTTTACTGTCTGCAAGGTAATTTTCGCTAGCTTGTAATTTACTGAGTCTCTGTGGCAAATCTCTGTCACCTGGCCATATAGTGACTCACACACCTACAAGGCAAACTTCAGTCATACACGGTCAAACAGGGCATTACATCTACGAATGTGTAGCACCAAATTCCAGAATTGATATTAGCTCAGATCAATTTGTTAACAGCTGAAGTTTTATCATTTCATAGTAGATACAAAAAAATCGGCCCATCATGTCTTTGCCGTCTCTTTGAAAGAGCTATCCAATTAGTCCCACTCCACCGTTCCTTTCCCATAGCCCTGTAAAATTTTCCCCTACAAGTATTTATCCAATTCCCTTTTAAAAGTTATTGTTAATCAGCTACCACCACCCTTTCAGGAATGCATTCCATAACATTACAACTCGCTGCATAAAAAAATGTTTCTTCATGTCGCCTCTGGCTCTTTTGCCGATCGTCTAAAATCTGCGTCCTCTGGTTACTGCCACATCTACCACTGGAAACAGTTTCTCCTTATTTACTCTATCTAAACCGTTCATGATTTTGAGCACCTCTATCAAATCTCCTCTTAACCTTCTCTGCTCTAAGGAGAACAACTCCAGCTTCTCCAGTCTCTCCACATAACTGATGTCCCTCATCCCTGCTACCATTCTAGTAAATCTCCTCTGCACTCTCTCTAAGGCCTTGACATGCTTCCTAAAGTATGGTGCCAAGAATTGGACACAATACTCCTGCTGAGGCCTAACCAGTGTTTTATAAAGGTTTTGCATAACATCCTTGCTTTTGTACTCTATGCTTCTATTAATAAAGCTCAGGATCCCATTACAGGCTTCTCAACTTGTCCTGCCACCTTCAAAGATTTGTGTATGTGCATCCCCAGATCTCTTTGTTCCTGCACCCCCTTTAAAATTGTATCATTTAATTTATATTGCCTCTCCTCATTCTTCCAACCAAAATGTATCACTTCATACTTCTCTGCATTAAATTTCATCTGCTATGTGCCTGCCCATTTCACCAGGCTGTCTGTGTCCTCCTGAAGTCTGTTACTATCCTCCACATTGTTTACTACATTTCCGAATTTCGTGTCACCTGCAAACTTTGAAATTATACCCTCTATACCCAAGTCCAGGTCATTAATATATATCAAAAAGAGCAGTGGTCCTAATACTGACCCCTGGGGAACACCACTGTATACTTCCCTCCAGTCTGAAAAACAACTGTTCATCACTACTCTCTGTTTTCTGTCCCCCAACCAATTTTATATCCACGCTGCCACTCCCTTTAATTCCAAGGGCTTTAATTTTGCTAACAAGTCTGTTATGTGGTACTTTATCAAATGCATTTTGAAAGTCCATACACATCAGCTGCGCAACCCTCATCAACCCTCACAAATACTTCATCAAAGAACTCAATCAAGTTAGTCAAACATGATTTGTCTTTAACAAATCCATGCTGACTTTCACTGATTAGCCCATACTTTTCCAAGTGCCAATTAATTTTGTCCCAGATTATTGTCTCTAAAAGTTTCCCCATCACCGACGTTAGGCTGACTGGCCTGTAATTGCCAGCTTTATACCCTCTCCCCTTCTTTGAACAGGGTGTAACATTTGCAAACCTTCAGTCCTCCATCCACATCCTCATATTTAGGAACATAGTAACATAGGAACAGGAGTCGGCCATTCAGCCCCTCGTGCCTGTTCCGCCATTTGATAAGATAATGGCTGATCTGTGATCTAACTCCATATACCCGCCTTTGGCCCATATCCCTTAATACCTTTGATTGCCAAAAAGCTATCTATCTCAGATTTAAATTTAGCAATTGAGCTAGTATCAATTGCCATTTGCGGAAGAGAGTTCCAAACTTCTACCACCCTTTGTGTGTAGAAATGTTTTCTAATCTCGCTCCTGGAAGGTCTGGCTCTAATTTTTAGACTGTGCCCCCTACTCCTAGAATCCCCAACCAGCGGAAATAGTTTCTCTCTATCCACCCTATCCGTTCCCCTTAATATCTTATAAACTTCGATCAGATCATCCCTTAACCTTCGAAACTCTAGAGAATGCCCCAATTTGTGTAATCTCTCCTCGTAACTTAACCCTTGAAGTCCGGGTATCATGCTGCACTCCCTCCAAGGCCAATATGTCCTTCCGAAGGTGCGGTGCCCAGAACTGCTCACAGTACTCCAGATGCGGTCTAACCAGGGTTTTGTATAGCTGCAGCATAATTTCTGCCCCCTTGTACTCCAGTCCTCTAGATATAAAGGCCAGCATTCCATTAGCCTTATTGATTATTTTCTGCACCTGTTCATGACACTTCAATGATCTATGTACCTGAACCCCTAAGTCCCTTTGGACATCCACTGTTTTTAACTTTTTACCATTTAGAAAGTACCCTGTTCGATCCTTTTTTGATCCAAAGTGGATGACCTCACATTTGTCTACATTGAATTCCATTTGCCACAGTTTTGCCCATTCACCTAATCTATCAATATCGCTTTGTAATTTTATGTTCTCATCTTCACTGCTTACAATGCCACCAATCTTTGTGTCATCGGCAAACTTAGATATGAGACTTTCTATGCCATCATCTAAGTCGTTAATAAATATTGTGAATAATTGAGGCCCCAAGACAGATCCTTGCGGGACTCCACTAGTCACATCCTGCCAATGTGAGTACCTACCCATTATCCCTACTCTCTGTCGCCTTTTGCTCAGCCAACTTCCAAACCAAGCCCGTACTTTTCCCTCGATTCCATGGGCTTCTATCTTAGCTAACAGTCTCTTATGTGGGACTTTATCAAATGCCTTCTGGAAGTCCATATAAATAACATCCATTGACATTCCCCTGTCCACTACTTTAGTCAACTCTTCAAAAAATTCAATCAGGTTTGTCAGGCACAACCTACCTTTTACAAATCCATGCTGGCTCTCTCTGATTAACTGAAAATTCTTGAGTTGTTCAGTCACCCTATCCTTAATTATGGACTCCAGCATTTTCCCCACAACAGATGTTAGGCTAACTCGTCTATAATTCCCTGGTTTCCCTCTCTCTCCTTTCTTAAAAAGTGGAGTGACATGTGCAATTTTCCAATCCAGAGGGACAGTTCCTGAATCTAGAGAACTTTGAAAGATTATAGTTAGGGCATCTGCAATGTGCTCACCTACTTCCTTTAAAACCCTGGGATGGAAACCATCTGGTCCTGGGGATTTGTCACTCTTTAGTGCTATTATTTTCTTCATTATTGTTGCTTTACTTATATTAATTTTATCGAGTCCCTGTCCCCGATTCAATATTAGTTTCCTCGGGATTTCCGGCATGCTATCCTCTTTTTCTACTGTAAATACTCACGCAAAGTAATCATTCAACATGTCCGCCATTTCCCCATTGTTAATGACAATATCCCCACTTTCAGTTTTTAAGGGGCCAACACTGCTCCTGACCACCCTCTTTTTCCTAATGTAACTATAAAAGTTCTTCGTATTGGTTTTGATATCCCTTGCAAGTTTCTTTTCATACTCTCTTTTTGTAGCTCTTACTATCTGTTTTGTGACCCTTTCTTGATCTTTATGGAGGATTGGAAGATTGTGGGCAGAGCCTCCGTAATTTCCACCCTTACTTCCCTTAGTAACCTGGAATGCATCCCATCCGGGTGCCTTTTGGATTGTTTGGTGACTGTTTAAAATATTTTTTTAATGCGGGGGTGGGGGGGTTGGTTGTATCATGGGTTGGACCATGGCTTTCACCCTTGGGACCCATATCCAAATCGAGCCCACAGTGTTTGAAAGTTCCACTGTTTGGTGGTAGTAAAGGTCCTACGCAGAATGAGTCCATGCAGTTTCCGTGCTGTTCATAGTGGGCTCACTGCACAAAACTGCCTCTGATTTGGCAGTAATTAGGTTATCCCATTCAGAGGTCACAGGACAACTGATGGGGAAATTGAAAACTGTTCTACTGGTGCAGTAGGGGTGCTGTTCTGAGATCAGGGCTGAGGCACATTAAGTAGAGGCAGAAGAGCACAGGGAGTCGTATTCTGCATCATGCTGTACTATTCCTAACCTGGGAATGCTTGACGTTGACACTGGGTGCCTGAAATGGGATCCCAGAATGAACATCCTTTGCTTTGATGAACAGTTTTGCAGAAAAAGTTTTAAAATAATCGTAGCACACATACATGGAGAAATATCCCTCTGCATATACCCATTACATTTTACAGAGCCTATTACTTTTGTGCTTTTACAGGACGTGGCAGGTTGCAAGCAAGAATAAATCAACCTCTTTTCGGCAAAGAGAAGGCTTTTACCTCTTCTGATGGAGATTATAGTGTCATTTTGTTGAATTCAGTTACTGGCCACCACAAATATTCCAAAGTAGCCCCACCAAGAACTTCAAAGAGAAATGAAAACCAGAGTCATGGTGTAACTCAAGACTAGATGGGGCCATAGATTCAGAAAAGACACAGCTTAAAATACAAACCAAGATTTTGATTGATGGTTTTTCCATCTATCTTCATTGCTTCAGTGGTAATTATGGCATTGCCCCCACAACTGAAATTACTTCATGTGTGCAGAAAAGCAGGGAGGCTTCAATTTGCAATGATCTATGTGATTTAAACTTCTGACATTCAATTCTCCCAACTCCGATACCAATGATTTCTAATATTATCAGTTGCTTTATAGTTTCAGCTTCCATCCTTGCATCTTTCTGGCAGGACACAGTTCTCCTGGTTTCTTTCATCGCCCTGAATGAGAGAAACCATGCCGATTAAGTACCAAACTGAACTGAGAACTCAAGGTGGCCTGGATTGGAGCAGTTGGAGTTAAATTATACTTGAATTCAGATACTTACGGTCCATTTATACTTTCCACTTTAGAATATATAGAAGGGCATTTTGTCCCACCATTTACTGTATCTCATCATTGATTACTGGACATCACTGTCAGAAATGGACAACAAGTGCACAATGTAAGAACAAGCACACTCTAAATTCTTAAATAAATAACTGAGGAAACATGCTTGACTCCATTTGTAGCCCAGAAATTGCTGAAAAAATAATGGTGAATTAACGGCTCCCTCCATTTTTAGTTCATAACAAGCCCAGCAATTTGTGCCAAAGAAGAGATACGCCATGAGTTCCGATTCTCCACAAATCGCTGGACGATTCGCTCCGCTGTTAGCCGCGACAAAACCGAAAAAATTGCAACCTCGCCGTGAGCCGCTCCACTGAAATTAAATGCTTGTCATGAAATCGCTGGATTTGCACCATAATTGCAAATTAATCTCACTGTTGCCGTTTAGGGGAGGTAATTCATGTCGTGATGGCCCTGTTAATGACGTGATTAATGGTCCTGACATGAAACTCAACCTTGGAGGTCCAGAAAGGGAACAAATGAATCTGTGGCGTCTCACTCCAGCAGGGGGTGAATTGTTCCTGGAGATTTTTAAAACTTTTTTATTTATCTGTCTTGGCAGTATTTTTGGGCAAGTCTTGCCATCCACACTCCTGTTACTGTCAGAAGGCAATAATTTTCAGGATGCAAAGCTCTATTGACACTCAAATGCAAATTAGATAGATTTCTTTCAGAAAATAATTTTGTGATACAGTATATTTAGTAAGAATGTTTGTACATTTCACAGACCTACCCTACCATTCACTCATTATTAACTTTTCAAGGACCAATACAACAATTCCCAAACACATCTGGGTTATAATGTCCTCTTCATCTACTTGTTCTTTATCATTTTTTTCTTACTTTTCCTTTCTGTCTCTCTTTCTCTCTCTCTCTTAATCCTCTCTCTTTCTTTCCCTCTTTTTATTTATCTTTCTGTATCTAATTTGACTCTAATTCATCCTATTTCTTTCTCTGTCATTTGCTCTATTTATTTCTCCATCCTTAAATGTTGTTGGTTACGGAGATAGACCATTGGGCACGACGTTCAGGAGGTCCCAGATGGGATGTTGGCATCACTGCGCCGTTATCGTTTTGCATTTCCAACAATTTACAGCTCAAATATAATGCGGCCTGAAAAGTGAGGGAAAAACATCCAATGCATGTTGCACGCTGCAAGATGCGCCATTCCAGCAATTTCTGGGCCAATATCTTACATAACTATCGACACTTTCCTGAAGCATGAAGGATAGCTCGAGTAACCCTAATACTCAAAAAAAAGTGAGATATGAACATTAGGGAACAGTTATCTAAATGCCAGTACATGTCATACGACTCCATTCAAAGGCCACAGAAATTGTTGGCATGGTTTTAGCTCATACCTCATTAATCTTCAGGAATTCTTGGGGGATGTGGGCTATCCAGTGAATAAAGATTTAACTCGGATATTCTGCAGGCATTAGATTGAAGTCCAGCACCTGAAATTTTGGAAGAAGATAAAAATAGAAGCAATTCATGACAAATGATCTAGTTGGAATGAAATATTGGCTTGGCAACTGAAAGTAGACAGTGATGATGAATGGGTGGTGCCAGGATTGGTGGAATTTCACAAGGTTCCGTTCTGGATCCCCTGTTGCTACACAATGCATAAATGACACAGAGAAGGACATTCTAGCATTAACACCAAATTTCTCTGATGACACCAAGCTGTGTGGCTTGGCAACTGCTGCAGAGGAAATTAATAGGATTAAAAATGAAGCTAGAAAAACTAATTGGATATGCTGTGGAATGGCAGCTGCAATTTCAAATGGTAAGTGCAAGCTAGGAGGAAACATGAAATGTGTGCAAAACAGATGGGAGTCCATGTTCTAAATTGGACAGCCAGAGGGTGAAGGATAGAATATTAGAGCCTAGCCTTCAGTTTCTTCCAAGCCTTTATTCACAGAGCTCCACATTATACCCACACCACATCCTAGATTAAGGGTACGATAGCATAGTGGTTATGTAGCTGGACCAGTAATCTGGAGACATGAGTTCAAATCCCACTGGGGGATTTAAATTCAGTTAATTAAATAAAATCTGGAATTAAAAAGCTAATATCAGTAATGGTAACCATAAAACTACCGGATTGTCATAAAAACCTATCTGGTTCACTAAGGAAGGAAACTTGCCATCCTTACCCAGTCTGGCCCATATTTGACTCCAGACCCACATCAATGTGGGTGATTCTTAACTGCCCTCTGAAATGGGCTAGCAAGCCACTCAGTACAAGGTGGCAGCTCACCACCACTTTCTCAAGGGCAATAAATGATGGCCTTGCCAGCGATGCCCACATCCAATGAATACAAAAAACACTCTCGATCAGTTCTCTAATAAATGGATACAAGAGAGTTCCCAATTGATACACAGCACCTGAATACAATTAACACTAATTGATATAAATCACATGGATACAATTAACAGTCCAGTGACAAAAATGGAAAAAGGTTAGATTATTGATCATTTACTGTAAGTAGCCGCTTAATATAAGGTTGCCTCCAACAGTGCCGATCAAATATTAGGACATGCCTCAATAATCTTTGACAATCTGGATCAGGCCATGTTAACCCTGCATAATTCATTGCTGAGGTCACACTTAAAAGGTCATCTGCAGTCCTGGACAATGACTTCAAAATAGTATTCATGCTTTCGAGTGGGTTCAGAGCAAAGTGACAAGGATAATCACAAGGCTTGCGATGAGAGGTTGACATTTCTATTGGTGAGGGGGAGGGAAGTTTGACAGTACTTTATCCTCTTTAGAATGCTGGGAAGTATATAATATACATGTAAGCAGATTATGTAAATTAAAATTGACAAGCCTCAAGCAAATCTAAAGGTTAAATGATTCCTCCTCAACAAACGCGTGCACAAATATATATGGTATAGACTCCCATCAAAAATAATTAATACCAGAAACTCTTTTTTAAAAAATTGCTGGATAAACATTTGCTTAAGAAGATTGCGAGGATAAATGTAAAGAATGATGGTCAAATACTCTAATGAATAAAATGGCTCCAGTCCTGTTGGGACCATGGATAGGTCATCTGCAGAACAGAGGCAATCAAGGTTGAAATGTAGATGGTAATTTAGATTGAAGTCCCGGAGTCTTTGCTTGATTACCTTAAGGGATTGTATTATTTTATTTTCAAATTTTCTTCCTTCCTGTCCTGAAGGCGCTGACTCCTGCTGAGGCATGGTTTTGCAGATGTTAGTAGCTGTCATTTACCTCATGGAACTGGTTAGTTTGCATGCACGAATCCAGCCAGTAATTACTGACAAACCTGATGTCTCAGCTGAGCTTGATCCTCTCCTCAGCTAATGTCCGTGCAAGGGTCACTGCACAGTCATCATGAGCAGAAACCCAGGCTGATTTTTTTCTTTCCCTTAGCCTGAGGATAGTGAGTCTAATTGTAGCATCCGAATGCTAACCGAGCTGGGATCAGTTTATCAAGCTTAGGCTAAGGATCAAGACTGTGGCTTTCCAACCTTTATGGCCCAGTACCATGTCATGAAGAACGTTTACTTGCAGAATTATCAGGGGAGCAGCACATTGTATCTTATAAAATGCAAGAGCATTTGTGTCAATAAAAATTGTGATGGAAACCAACCTGATCATCTGGATAGGCTTTTAATTCCAGGATAAAGAGAGGGCATGAAAAAATATTAGCAGGTAAAATCAAAGAAAATCCAAAGGTGTTTTATAAATACATTAAGAGCAAGAGAATAACTAAGGAAAGAGTAGGGCCTATTAGAGACCAAAAAGCTAAACTATGTGTGGAGGCAGAAGATGTGGGTATGGTTCTTAATGAATACTTTGCATCTGTCTTCACAAAGGAGAGGGATGATTCAGGGATTTAAGTTAAGGAGGAGGAGTGTGAAATATTGAATGGGATAAACAAAGTGAGAGGAAGTATTAAGGGGATTAGCATCTTTGAAAGTGGATAAGTCACCAGGGCCGGATGAAATGTATTCCAGGCTGTTAAAAGAAACCAGGGAGGAAATAGCAGAGAATTTAACAATCATTTTCCAAACTTCACTGGATAGAGGCGCAGTGCCGGAGGATTGGAGGACTGCTAACGTTGTACCGTTGTTTAAAAAGGAAGCGAAGGATAGACCGATTAATTACAGGCCAGTCAGTCTAACCTCGGTGGTGGGCAAATTATTGGAATCAATTCTGTGGGACAGGATAAACTGTCTCTTAGAAAGGCACGGACTAGTCAAGGACAGTCAGCACGGATTTGTTAAGGGGAGGTCGAGGAAGTGACGCGGAGGATTGATGAGGGTAGCGCAATTAATGTAGTCTACATGGATTTTAGCAAGGCTTTTGACAAGCTCCCACAAGGCAGATTGGTCAAAAAAGTAAAGGCCCATGGGATCCAAGGGAATGTGGCAAATTGGATCCAAAATTGGCTCAGTGGCAGGAAGCAAAGGGTAATGGTCCACGGGTGTTTTTGCGACCGGAAGGCTGTTTCCAGTGGGGTGCCGCAGGGCTCGGTACTAGGTCCTTTGCTTTTGGTGATATACATTAACGATTTGAACTTAAACGTAGGGGGCACGATTAAGAAATTTGCAGATGAGACAAAGATAGGCCGTGTGGTTGATAGTGAGGAGGAAAGCTGTAGACTGCAGGAAGATATCAATGGACTGGTCAGATGGGCAGAAAAGTGGCAAATGGAGTTCAATCCGGAGAAGTGTGAGGGAATGCATTTGGGGAGAGCAAACAAGGCAATGGAATTCACAATAAATGGGAGGTTACTGAGAGGTGCAGAGGAAGTGAGGGACCTTGGAGTGCATGTCCACAGATTCCTGAAGGTAGCAGAACAGGTAGATAAGGTGGTTAAGAAGGCATATGGAAAGCTTTCCTTTATTAGCCGAGGCGTAGAATATAACATAGGAACATAGGAACAGGAGTAGGCCATTCAGCCCCTCGTGCCTGCTCCGGCATTAGATAAGATCATGGCTGATCTGTGATCTAACTCCATATACCCGCCTTTGGCCCATATCCCTTAATACCTTTGGTTGCCAAAAAGCTATCTCTCTCAGATTTAAATTTAGCAATTGAGCTAGTATCAATTGCCATTTGTGGAAGAGAGTTCCAAACTTCTACCACCCTTTGTGTGTAGAAATGTTTTCTAATCTCACTCCTGGAAGGTCTGGCTCTAATTTTTAGACTGTGCCTCCTACTCCTAGAATCCCCAACCAGCGGAAATAGTTTCTCTCTATCCACCCTATCCGTTCCCCTTAATATCTTATAAACCTCGATCAGATCACCCCTTAACCTTCTAAACTCCAGAGAATACAACCCCAATTTGTGTAATCTCTCCTCGTAACTTAACCCTTGAAGTCCGGGTATCATTCTAGTAAACCTACGCTGCACTCCCTTCAAGACCAATATGTCCTTCCGAAGGTGCGGTGCCCAGAACTGCTAACAGTACTCCAGGTGCGGTCTAACCAGGGTTTTGTATAGCTGCAGCATAACTTCTGCCCTCTTGTACTCTAGTCCTCTGGATTTAAGGCCAGCATTCCATTAGCCTTATTGATTATTTTCTGCACCTGTTCATGACACTTCAATGATCTATGTACCTGAACCCCGAGGTCCCTTTGGACATCCACTGTTTTTAACTTTTTACCATTTAGAAAGTACTCTGTTCTATCCTTTTTTGATCCAAAGTGGATGATCTCACATTTGTCTACATTGAATTCCATTTGCCACAGTTTTGCCCATTCACCTAATCTATCAATATCACTTTGTGATTTTATGTTTTCATCTACACTGCTTACAATGCAACCAAAAAGCAGGAATGTTATGCTGGAACTGCATAAAACACGAGTTAGGCCACAGCTTGAGTACTGTGTACAGTTCTGTTCACCACATTACAGGAAGGATGTAATTGCACTAGAGAGGGTGCAGAGGAGATTTGCAAGGATGTTGCCAGGACTGGAGAATTTTAGCTATGGTGACAGATTGGCAAGGCTGGGGTTGTTTTCCTTGGAACAGAGGAGGCTGAGGGGTGATTTGATTGAGGTGTACAAAATTATGAGGGGCCTAGATAGAGTGGATAGGAGGGAACTATTTCCAGTAGCGGAGGGGTCAATAACCAGTGGGCATAGATTTAAAGTGATTGGTAGAAGGATTAGAGCGGAAATTAGGAAAATCTTTTTCACCCAGAGGGTGGTGGGGGTCTGGAACTCACTGCCTGAGAGGGTGGTAGAGGCAGAAACCCTCAACTCCTTTAAAAAATACCTGGATGTGCACCTGAAGAGCCGTGACCTACAGGGCTACGGACCAAATGCGGGAATGTGGGATTAGGCTGGGTGGCTCGTTTCTCAGCCGGCACAGACATGATGGGCCAAATGGCCTTCTTCTGTGCCATAAATTTTCTATGATTCTATAAAAGGGCAGATACAACTGATAATGTAAAGAAATTAAGAGGAATTAAAATGTAAGATTACAAAATGATAGAGGTTGCTTTTAGTTCTCTTTCAAAGAAAACTGGTGCCAATAATTTGTAATGGTATTCACAACTAACTTTTCTCATTTCCATTTGTCATTTTGAATAATTGCAATTATTCACTAAGGATTGGTGAACAATTCAGGGTTTTAATTGCAGGCTTTCTATAGAAGAAACAAGCTGGGAAAATGCCAGCTCAATATGAAACCCATATCATACCAATTATATAAAATGTGTGGGATTCATTGATGTTCAGTTGATATTACAGTAAACTGGTGTAGCTGAGCAAATAATATAATTACTCATTCTTAGTTCCTAAACCGAGGAGGTAGGTCGCAATAATGGTAGACTTCGTTTATTACCAAATCCACTGTGCATTATTTCTTTAAATAACTTGTCAGTAATGCAAAGTTTTCTTATGATACAACCACTCTTTGTAAGTTTAGCATCTGTGTGAAGCTTAAACCTTGCACCAAAACTAAACTTGGAACGTGAATTGGGTTTCAAGGCTCAAACCGATTGAAGGAAAGTGGAGTGAAACTCATGGAAGGACGTCGTTTCATATCACTTTGGTTTGACATTGCATAGAGTGTAAATCCAGCCAAACCTGGTTTACACAGTGCTCAAGGAGGCCGCTGGACTTTGTAAACCTACCTTACATGAATTTAAATGTTTAGAGAGACAGCATTTTCTCGATCCTTCTAACTGAAGAAAGCAGTGTGCATTCATGTACCCAGGCATGTAAAGTTCTAAGGAGGCAGGCAACGTAAACAGGGTACTACCTAACTGGAACTCAAACTGCATCTGTTGGTCTCAGCCCAATTGCTACGCTGTAAATGCACTGTGTATCAGCTTAAAACCAAGACAAACCTTGGTCAAGTTTTGCAACATAATTCTTCAGTTTGAACAGCCACCTAACCTCAAACAGACCATCGTTCGCAGCAAATTACCCAGCTTTCAGGAGAACAGCGTCCACGACACCACACAACCCTGCCATGGCAAACTCTGCAAGACATGCCAGATCATTGACACAGATACCACCATCACACGAGAGGACACCACCCACCAGGTACAAGGTTCATACTCCTGTGACTCGGCCAACGTTGTCTACCTCATACGTTGCAGGAAAGGATGCCCTGGAGCATGGTACATCGGCGAGACCATGCAGACACTGCGACAAAGGATGAACGGACACCGCACAACAATCGCCAGACAGGAGGGTTCCCTCCCAGTCGGGGAACACTTCAGCAGTCAAGGACATACAGCCTCCGATCTTCGGGTAAGCGTTCTCCAAGGCGGCCTTCGAGACACACGACAACGCAAAATCGTCTAGCAGAAATTGATAGCCAAGTTCCGCACCCATGAGGACGGCCTCAACCGGGATCTTGGGTTCATGTCACGCTACATGTAACCCCACCAGCGAGAAAAATTTTTAATACAACTGGACATTCTCTCTCTGCCTTTCGGGTCTCTTTCTCTCTTTGTCTTTGTGATCTGACCCATTGTGTATTCAGTATACTGGGATGTAATGTTTTCCGTGGCTAACCTGTCTGAACACCAACGACTCCTTTGATTGCTGTGATCGTCTCCCAGCCGAGGTGTGATAGGGGGCAGTTGGAAAGATTATCTGTAATCATCAGGCATTGTTCTCTGACTATATATGCTATGCGTTTTTAGAACCGTTCACTCACCTGACGAAGAAGGGAAGCTCCGAAAGCTTGTGATTTAAAATAAAACTGTTGGACTATAACCTGGTGTTGTGCAAGTCCTTATCTTTGACCAAGCATGTGGTCACCTGTCCTAATATCTCCTTATGTGGCTCGGTGTCAAATTTTGTTTGAGAACGCTCCAGTGAAGCACCTTAGGATGTTTTTACTACATTAAAGGCACTATATTAATGCAAGTTGTTATTGTTGTTGTTAAATCTAGTATTACATGAACTATGAGGAGAACAAATGAAAACATTGGGCATGATTTTATTGAGGGGGCGACGGGGGAGGGGAAAGTTCCTGTCGAGAAACCCGGAAGTACGGGTTTCCCGGACGTCCTTATGATTTTGACGTAAGTAAGAATATCTTTTATTTTTTATTGATGGTTTCCCACCCGACAGGCCGGCTAGATTGACAGGTTGGCCTCAGTCGGATGGAAGAAGGAAGAGGACATGTTCGAGTGAGTGTTACATGGGGGGGGGGGCTGTGGGTCACCGGGGTGGGGGGGCTCAGTCATTGGGGGTGTCCCGGGGGGGGGTTGCGGGGGTCAGTCACTGGGGGGGGGGCTCAGTTATCAGGGGGGTCCCGGGGGGGGGTTCGGGGTCAGTCACCCGGGGTGGGGGGCAATCACCAGGGAGTTCAGTCATCAGGGGGGGGGGGGTCAGTCATCGGAAAGGGGGAGGGTCAGTCATCAGGGGTCACTGGTCAGTCACCAGGCCAGGTGGGGGCGGGGAATCAGTCACCCACAAACTGTGCGATTAAGGCACTGCTGTTTCAGGCCCTCTCGCATCCTCTCACATGACGTGAAATGGAAGGCCCGGGAATCCCGGTCTCCAGGGGTTAAAAACAAAAAACCTGTCAAAATGGAGGCCCGCAGCCTCCTTGAAAGCTTTAACTGACCAACCCGCCTCCAAAGAGCGGGTTGATCGCCCACCCTCTTTTTTTGTCTAGTAATTCATGAAAAAGGACCTTCAAGAACAGTTTAATCACATCCAGCAACACCACACAGTATTTAACAGTTAATCATTTTTTTAAAAAACAGTTCATCAATTAGCACTTGCCTTTTAGCTAGAGACACTAGATGAATGGTATCCTCTAGATGTAGAATGCTCAAAATGCTTGCAGTGATGCAGAATGACATTCCAAGTAATGTCTCAATTTAGCCAATCACTCAACCATTTCAATTTTTATGGGCACGGGATTGCAGGCACATCCTCTAAATCTTCAATGTTATTGTCCTCAGATATGGACATTTCATCAGCCCTAACAGATTCAACAATTTCAGCAGTACTTTGCTCCCCAAAACACTCAAGTCTGACCTGTTAGACAGATGAGCCTTCTGATCCCTCAAGGCCTATCCACTATCCAAAAGGCTCAAGTAAGGAGTGTGCTGGAATACTCACCACTCGCATGGATGAGTGTGGCCACAACAACACTTCAGCAGCTCAACAACATTCAGGTCAGAACAGTTCCCTTGATCATCACCCGTACATTGGACTCAGTATCTACTCCCTCCATCACTGACACACTGTGGCTGCAGTATGTACATCAGAAAAAGAGTAGGCTATTCAGCCCCGTTAGCCTGTTCCGCCATTCAATTAGATCATGGCTGACCTATATCTTAACTCCATTTACCCACCTTGATTCTATGTCCCTTAATACCCTGGCCTAACAAAAATCGATCAATCTCAGTTTTGACATTTTTATTGACGTAGCCTCAACAAATTTTTTTTTGGGGGGGGCTGGGGGGGGAAAAGAGTTCCACATTTCCACTACCTTCTGTGTGAAGAAATGTTTCCTAACATCACCCCTGAACAGCCTAGCTCCAATTTTAAGGTTATGCCCCTTGTTCTGGATTCCCCCACCAAAGGAAATAGTTTATCTCTATCTACCCTATCAAATCGTTTAATCATCTTAAACACCTCAATTATATCATCCCTTAATCTTCTATACTTGAGGGAATACAAGCCTGGTCTATGCAACCGGTCCTCATAATTTAACCCTTTTAGCCACAGTATCATTCTGGTGAATCTGTACTGCACCCCTTCCAAGGCCAATATATCTTTCCTGAGGTGCGGTGCCCAGAATTGAAAGCAGTTCTCCAGTAGTGGTCTAACGAGAGCTTTATACAACTGTAACATAACTTTCACCCCTTTGTATTACAGCTCCCTTGAGATAAAGGCTAACATTCCATTAACCTTTGTACGAGGTACAGGATCACTGTAGAAACCCATCAAGGCTATTTCAACAGTACCAACCTCCCCTGTGACTTCTACCACCAAGAAGGACAAGAGCAGCAATGTCATGGCATCACATTTCCAAGTGACACATTGACTTGGGCGTATAGTTGCCATTCCTTCATGGTTGTCGAGTCAAAATCCTGAAATTCCCCACCAAACACCATTGTTGGAGCATCATCGGAGCCAGCACTGCAGTGATTCATGGAGAAGGCCCACCAACACCTTATCAGGCCAACTAGTGATGGGCTGTTATTGCACCCTTACTAGCATCGCCACATCCCGAGAACAATTTTTTTTCAATGTCTTTGGACATTGATCTCAGATGATGCTTGGCAGGAAGAATTTGCGTCTACTGGGTTTGTGAAAGAACTTTCATGTCCTGAGTTCCTGGAAGCAATTTGGGCCACGAAGAGAAGATTTGTTGGACTGACAAACAGAGCAGATCTAGATGGGGAAATGAATGGAAGAAAGAGAATGTGCTAGAGGGAAAGAAAGGGAAAGAAAAAGAACTTGAAAGACGATGGAATTGAAAATTAACATGTGAAAATATGCAAAATTATCTGAGAAAATTATTTTGTTGCAATACTGGATTCAAATGCATTGTGGAAGCTATCAGTGGTTGCCTCACTAACACTATCCATACATCAGGCTGTAAAAATTTTCATCAAAAAAAAATCAAATAAGTTCAACATGCACTACAATAAAGCTCCAGGGAGCAAGGTCATGCTTTAAAAATGATAGATTATTCAGATTTTCTAAACAAATGTATCCACTTTTCCCACACCTAAATATGTTTTCATTATTGTATGATGTGTTACTTCAAACCATTTGACTGCAAACTATTTTTTTTCAAACGCATCACTCACTCCAGTGATTAAAGGTGTTTGGCTGAGCCTGTGAGACATCAGATTCCACACACTAACCTCATAGTATGAGCAGTTTAAAGTAATTAGGACAATACACGTGTCGACTCATTCAATCTGAGGCAAGCATCTCGCAAATAGACAATGTCTAAAAATAGTTATCTTTCAAGATATATATTTTAATAGTCTATCTGTAGGTTTCTGTATAAACTTGTCTGTACGCAACTGAAATGAGAAAAAGAATACTTTTTAAATATTAATAACCAACCCTCTGAGTAACTGAGTGAATTAAACTGGGATTACATAGCAAGTGTAAATTTGATAAACTCCTGACAAATGAACACTATGAACAGCCTTACAACTGTTTGGAGTCACAAGGATGTTGAAGGTTATTTCTAAACTATGATTTATTAATACTTCTCTAGATAGATACAGTAATATCTCAAGCCTCTGCCTTGATTTCTCTCTCATTCTGCAATTATAAATGGGCAAGCGGTGACCACTGAGAAAAGCAATAGGGGAATGTCCTACCAATGGAATCCACGGTAACAGATATATGATGCATATATATGTTAATTGTATCCATATGATTTATATCAATTAGTGTTAATTGCATTCAGGTGGTGCATATCAATTGGGGACTCTCTTGTACCCATTTATATGAGAGCTTATCTCGGGTGTGTAACGTTGATCTCTGTGAATAAAGGCTTGGAAGCAACTGAAGACCCAGGATCCAATATTCTATCCTTCAACACCTGGCTATCCAATTTATTACAATATATATATATAATATATTTGTGGCATATATAACACAATTAAAAAATTAATAACCTATTTATTTAATGGAACTTTTTAGAAATATGAATGAGCTTCACTGAAAAATTCACTCAACAACTTTCCTTTCAGTAGCTAGCACCTTTAACTAGAGAAAGGCACTTCACAAAGGCGTAATCAAACAAATCAGTGGGTGTTGTTGATAAGGCCAGCATTTATTGCCCATCCCTAGTTGCCTTGTGCTGGTGATGGTGGACCATCTTCTTGAACCACTGTAACTGACTAGCTTTCTAGGCCACTTCAGAGGGCAGTTAAGAGTCAACCACATTGGTGTGGGACTGGAGTTACATATAGAAACATAGAAATTTTATGGCACAGAAGGAGGCCATTAGGCCCATCATGTCCATGCTGGTCGATGTCTAAGGTTAAATCTCAAAGGTTAAGATGAGAGAAAAAAAAGTCTGCCAGTGTTCCTGCTCTTTAGCAGTTTCTAGTGCCCCCCGCTGGAGGAATGTCCATGATGTCAGTCAGGACAGGATTGAGTTCAGCTGTGATGGCCCCATAGTCGAAAAACCTGCTGACAGATGTGGCCCCGATATTAGCGTGAAGGCGGGATGGGAGCGGAGGGGTGATTGGGCACATGGGTAACCCGCCCAATAAAAAATGTCTGTTACCCACGCGATCACGAGTCAATTGGAGCCACTTAACATGGCTTCCGGGTTTGCCGTCCGAAAGCTGAACAGCGGGCGGACTGCGCATCCGCATCACAGGCCGTCAACTGGAGGAGCTCTATTTCAAGGGGCAGTCCTCCAATGGCCGCTCCTGGAGCAAACACCCACACACCACAATGGAGCAGCACAGGGGCAAGGCTGCTCTAAGATTCCGCGATGCTTCACTCCAGATGCTACTGGATGGGGTGAGGAGGAGGAGGGATGTATTCTACCCTACTGATGGGAGGAAGTGGCCTGCCTCTGCCACCAAGAAGGCCTGGCTCGGGGTGGCAGCGGAGGTCACCAGTAGCAGCAACATCGCCCGCACCTGGATCCAGTGCAGGAAGCGCTTCAATGACCTAACTAGGTCAGCCAACGTGAGTACACTTACTCATTCTCCTACATTCTGTCTTCTACATCATTGCCCCCATCCCCCAACTCGTTCTGCACTGCCAACACTACTCCATCACATCACTCCCCACACCCACTTAAGGCTCATCCTCAACTTACCTGCACTTCCTCAGCACTTCCTCACCTCCCCATTAGTCACCCCACCACCAGCACTCAACCCAATCCTTATGGCTCATCTCATGCTCACCCTCTGATGCATCTCTTTCATGGTCAGCCGCACCCAAACCAATGCATTCATTGGTTGGCCATGTCACCATCACTCACTCACGCGTCTGTACTTTCTCCCGTTATAGGAGAGGAGAGCCCAGAATGCATGCGAGAGGGCGAGGACCGGAGGGGGGCCACAACAAATCGCCATCCTCACAGAGGCGGAGAAGGAGGCGCTGGAGCTCAGCTGAACCCTCGAGCGCCTGTCCATCGGGGACGCCGAGACTGGCACCCAACAAATGTCTGGTGACAGAACTTTAACATTCAGCACTCACAATATGAATTGATGTTAACATGCCTTGCCATCTTCAGCATCTCAGTATGCTCATCGCAACATGACTCATCTGTGATCATGCTTAATATTGCCTTCTGTTTTCTTATAGGGCCTTTAGCGACCTCTGTGACAGCAGAGGGCGATTCCTCAGAGGACCTGCCGGCCTGAGGGTGCACTATCACATCTGAGCGAGCCATCCACCAGCACAGATACTCACACCTCAGTGGGTCCTAATCCTCAGTTGGTTGAGTTGGCACCTGTTGAGTTGCCACACACGTGAGCATGAGCAGACACTGGTGGCAGGGGCAGCTGTGGAGAGTCCGCGTCGGTGGGAGAATTCTTCTCCAGGCTCTGCTCAGCTGGACACAGATGCTGAACCCTGGGGGCCATCCTTTAAAAGGAGAATGATCGAGGGGCAGCAGCACATTTGCGAGGTGCTGAAACAGGTGCCACGCGCACTCTCCACAATAGCACAGAGGATGGAGGAGTCCAACTCCTGCATGAGTGGAATGGTGGCACAGGTACGGGAGGGAATCTCTGATAGTGTCGTAGGGACGTGAACAATTTCCTGAGATACTGTCACGGGTAAGTGCGATGGAGAGAAGGCTAGCCTCCATTGAGCTTCAAGCATGGCTCACAAATGAGTGCATTCAGGCCCTGACAACGGTCGTTTGGACTCACAGTGAACAACATTCTGCCACCTTAAACACCCAGGCAGATACACTAGCACTGGCCTTACAAGGCTTCACACATGTCCTCTAAACTGTCGTCCAGCAGGGTGGTAGGAGTGATCTGGGCCTGGCCCAGGGGAGGGATGATGGCGAAAGAGGACATGGAAGTGGGGACGCCACTCAAAGCGCCCCCACGTCTCACCCGTTGCCCCCCTCTCAACCAGTACCCACAATACTGCCTCCTCTCCAGGTGGCCAAGTCTGCCCCTGAACAGGTGTAACTGGAGCAAGTCTTTGGAGGGGCCCTCACGGGCACCGAAACCCAGAGAGCGTAGCCCAAAGCATCTAATCAGTCAGGGCAGGAACAAGAGCAACCTGCCACAATCTCTGCTGCAGCCACAGGGAATGCACCACGTAGAAGTAGTCGGAAGAGAAAGGCGAAGGTTTTATAAGCATGAAGGGTGTTTGGCAGTTCGCCATGTTTTTATTTATATTAGCTTTTTATTAAACTCACATTAAATGTTATTATTGTCACCACTACTGCCACGTCTTGACCATTCTTGACTGGCTTCTGTAATAGGGCCCTTTCACGAGGTTCACCTTGATGCCACCCATTGGGTCACTGTGGGTCACAGTGGGTGTATGTGTAGTTGCAGGACTGTTTTGTGCAGGGAGGGGTGGGGGGTGCTGGTGCGGGCGCTGCTTTATCCAGGTGGTGTGAGGACTGGACTCTTCACACTGTCTGATGTTAGGAGATCTATTCATATATCAGTGACTCATGAGCAGCAAGGTGAGCCTCCTCTTCCTCCTCTACCTCAATGTGGGTGGCAGATGTGGATGGGGCCTCCTCAAGCAGTGCCCCTTTCTGTTGTTGCCCTCTGTGCTCTTATGCAGGTGCCTGTGGTGCAGCACTATGTTGTGGAGCTCCTCGTGGCGGAGGTGGACGCCGTGCCTGGCGAGGCTGTTGATGTTGCTCGTCCTCGGATGTAGTGGTGAATACAGCCATGGTGCCCCCCCATCCTGACGGTGTGACTTTGAGGGGGTCCGCAAAGTAGTTAAATATGTTTGAACAGCAGAATTTTGAGTGGAAAGTACGAATTTTCAGTGCAAACACAAAGATCTTGCAGCCAAAACTTTGTCTGAAAGAACAGAGTGCCCTGCTGCAATAAGTGACCTTTTCTCCCCATCTGTCAATTAAGCATTTGAATCTCCCCCCAGCTGCTGGCTGAAACACGTCTGTTGTAACATGGAGCGTTTCCCACAGCACGGGAAACACGCTGAGGATGCTTCAAAATCACACCCCTGCTGAAATGTGGAGAAAATTAAGTACTTCAAGTTCTTAAACTAACTCAATAACTGCATAAATGATCATTCCGCCGGCTTTAATTGCCGGTGGGACTTCCGCATTCGGGAGGCGCGCCCGCACCCAGACGCGTCAATGGGGAACCCGGAAGTCTGCGGGTTGGAGCTAGGCTCCGAACCTGAATGGGATTTCCCCAATTTTCGGAACCCCCCCACCCCAACGCACCCGTTACTTCACTGGAAAATCGAGCCCAGGGAGAGTGGCCATTTGGAAGGAATACCGCAGGGCTATTGCTGCCCATAGCACCATGCCCAGCAGGAGTCGCTGCCTTCAAGTGAAAAAAGGTTCCAGTGTGATAGATAGCATTATACACACAGTGAGGGTCAGAAGATATCTCAAAACCCATTAAGCATTAGAGTTAGCAGGCTAATCCTGTGGGGATAAGATGGTATAGTGGAATACTGTAGGGTTAATCACAGTGGTCCTGTGATGCTTTTAAAATACCTAACCGCAAGTGCATTTCAGTGGATCACAGAGAAACTAGTCATCAAATCAAGCAACATCATGACAACCTAAGCTCCGAGCTGAAATTAATACAATGTACTTTGTACAGCTGGTGCCCTTATTTAAAGACACCACTGGGATCTTGTGCATTCGTATTAGGTTACTCTGAAGATTTCATGTGATTGCATCACCAAAAGGCCTAGAGTACTAATCTTCAAGTCATCAGCTGTATAATCGGTTCGACGGACTGCTGGGACACTAAGTCTCAGTCCATTAAAACAGAATGCCTTTGATATCCTGTAGTGCATCATACAAGTGTCAATCAAAAGTGATAGGTTTCTAAATACGAACAGGAATCTCCTACCTTCACAGTAAGGTTGTACAAACAAGAATCTTTCCCTTTAAAATACAGGCAGCTCCACTTCAGAGCCAACTGGAGGCATGCAAAAATTTTCCTCCTTCCTATTCATTACCATGGTATTGGGCTTCAGTAAAGAATAAATGTTGGTAATTCTATATAGTTGCAGTACATTCCTGTACTGTAATATAGTGCCCTCCACTTGAAGTGGGATTGGTTTCACAAATCAACCAGGTAAAGAGCACATGCACAGTTTTCCGAAACCAAATCCATTAAAAGCAATGTGCGTGTTGGTTAGAGTGAACAGGAATATCACTTTGTCTGCACATCTATTCAAATTGATTGTAGTTGCAGGAAATAATATCGCCCATCTCTGCCCCTGACTTAGCCCATCTGCTACTGAAACCCTCATCCATTCTTTTGTTACCTCCAGACTCGATTATTCCAATGCTCTTCTGGCCGGCCTCCATCTTCCACCCTCCATAAACTTGAGCTCATCCAAAACTCTGCTGCCCGTATCCCAACTCTCACCAAGTTCCATTCACCCATCACCCCTGTGCTTGCTCATCTACATTGCCTCCTTGTCCACCAACACCTCAATTTTAAAATTCTTATCCTAGTATTCAAATCCCTTCATGGCCTCGCCCCATCCTATCTTTGTAAACTCCTTTAAGCCGTACAACCCTCCAAGAAGTGTGTGTTTCTCCATCTCTGGTCTCTTGTGCATTCCCCACTTCCTTCGCCCCACCATTGGTGGCCATCCCTTCAGCCATCTAAGCCTTAAGCTCTGGAATTACCAACCTAAACTTTTTCGCCTCTCCGCATCTCTCTTCTTTAAGATGCTGCTTAAAATCTACCTCTTTGACTAAGTGTTTAGTCATCCGTCTTAATGTCTACTTCTTAGACTCCGTGTCAAATTTTGTCTGCTTGCGCTCAAGTGAAGCACCTTGGGACGATTTACAATTTTATGAGCGCTATAATTAATTAAATAAAATCTGGAATAAAAAGAAACTAGTATCAGTAATGGTGGCCAAGAAACTACCGGATTGTCATAAAAACCCATCTGGTTCACTGATGTCCTTTAGGGAAGGAAACCTGCCGTCCTTACCCGGTCTGGCCTATATGTGACTCCAGACCCACAGCAATGTGGGTGATTCTTAATTCCCTCTGAAATGGCCTAGCAAGCCACTCAGTTGTATAATCTCACTACAAAAGGTCATAATAAGAATAAAACCGAACGGACCACCCAGCATCGGACCACTAGGCACCAGACACGACAAAGGCAAACCAAGGCCAGTCGACCCTGCAAAGTCCTCCTTACTAACATCTGGGGACTTGTGCCAAAATTGGGAGAGCTGTCCCACAGACTAGTCAAGCAACAGCCTGACATAGCCACACTCACAGACTCAAACCTTTCAGCCAATGTCCCAGACTCTTCCATCACCATCCCTGGGTATGTCCTGTCCCACCGGCAGGACAGACCCACCAGAAGTGGCGGTACAGGGATAAACAGTCAGGAGGGAGTGGCCCTGGGAGTCCTCAACATTGACTCGGGACCCCATGAAATCTCATGGCATCAGGTCAAACACGGGCAAGGAAACCTCCTGCTGATTACCACCTACCGTCCTCCCTCAGCTGATGAATCAGTCCTCCTCCTCTTCTCATTAGCTGTTTAATTGTCCACTGCCATTGGATGTGGCAGGACTGCAGGGCTTTGATCTGATCTGTTGGTTGTGGAATCGCTTAGCTCTGTCTATAACATGTTGCTTCCGCTGTTTAGCATGCAAATAATCCTGTGTTGTAGCTTCACCAAGTTGGCACCTCATTTTTAGGTATGCCTGATGCTGTTCCTGGCATGCTCTTCTACATTCCTCATTGAACCAGGAGTGAGGAATATGCCAGGCCATGAGGTTACAGGTTGTGCTGGAATACAATTCTGCTGCTGCCCCACAGCGCCTCATGGATGCCCAGTTTTGAGCTGCTGGGTCTATCCCATTTAGCACGGTGGTAGTACCACATTGGATGGTGTCCTCAGTGTGAAGACAGGACTTTTATCTCCAAGAGGTCTGTGTGGTGGATATTATTATCAATACTGTCATGGACAGATGCATCTGCGACAGGTGGATTGGTGAGGACAAGATCGAGTAGGTTTTTCCCTCGCGTTGGTTCGCTCACTACCTGCCGCAGGCTCAGTCAGGTCGGTCAGTAATGGTGCTACCGAGCCACTCTTGGTGATGGACATTGAAGTCCCCCACCCAGAGTACACTCTGTGCCCTTGCTTCCTCCAAGTAGTGCTCAACATGGAGGAGGACTGATTCATCAGCTGAGGGAGGTGGTAATCAGCAGGAGGTTTCTTTGCCCATGTTTGACCTGCTGCCATGAGATTTTGTGGGGCCAGGAGTCACTCCCTCCTGACTATATACCACTGTGCCGCCACCTCTCTGGGTGAATCTGTCCTGCCAGTTGGACATGGTGATGGAGGAGTCTGGGTCATTGGTTGAAAGGTATGATTCTGTGAGTATGGCTATATCAGGCTGTCGCTTGACTAGTCTGTGGACAGCTCTCCCAATTTTGGCACAAGTCCCCAGATGTTAGTGAGAAGGACTTGGTTTGCCTTTGTCGTGTCCAGTGCCTACTGGTCCGATTTTATTCTTATTGTGACTTTCTGTAGTGAGATTGTACAACTGAGTGGCTTGCTAGGCCATTTCAGAGGGCGATTAAGAATCGATCACATTGCTGTGGGTCTGGAGTCACATATAGGCCAGGCCAGGTAAGGACAGCAGGTTTTCTTCCCTAAAGGGCATTAGTAAACCAGATGGGTTTTTACAACAATCCAGTAGTTTCGAGTAGAATCTAGTGTTTTTTTTAATTCCAGCTTTTATTTAATTGAATTTAAATTCCACAGCTGCCGTAGCAGGATTTGAGCTCATGACTCCGGATTATTAATCCGGGCCTCTGGATTACTGGTCCACTAACATAACCACTATGCTACCGTACCCTGGCCTGTAGTTGTCAGGTTTATCCCTCACCCCTTTTTTGAACAGGGGCATAACACTGGCAATCCTCCAGTCCTCTGGCATTGTAAAATAAATTTGAAAGGAAAATAAATTCTAAAATCTGCTAAACACAGTGAGTTTTCATGCATTACCATACTTTAAACTTATTTTTATGTATAATTTTTCAGCTTCTCGCCAATTAGCTAAGGTAACTAGGATGAAAGGCAGTGTGCAAGAGCTGGAGCTGGTGACAGCAGAACAGTCGTAATTGGGGACAGCAACAGCTCCATATTACAGATTTGTGCAAGGAGCCCCCGCAGGTCTGCTTACTGTCCATGACTCCAGTTGCAAAAAGAGATTCAGATAGATCTGGACCAATTGTGAGGGTGAAGAAAGTTTCCAAATGGACACTGGATGTGGGCAAACTAACATGTAAATTAAGTGTTTATTTAAATCACGAAATAGAGATATAAACAGCCTGAGAACTTGTCCTTGGGTCTGCACCATGAATTATCTACAAAAGGGTAAGAAGGCTTGAATAACCTATTTATGCTCCACTGAGTATATATTGTTCTGGTAGTAATGATTATGCAATTAAGATTTAAGGAAATAAAATGCCTAGGTCTTGGCTCTTTTCCTCCTTCAGTGTGAATTCCCCCTCCTTCTCGTCTTGGATATGAATGTAAAAGGTATGATCAGTAAGTTCGCTGATGATACAAAAATTGGTAGGGTGGTAAATAGCGAGGAGGATAGCCTCAGTCTGCAGGACGATATAGATGGGCTGGTCAGATGGGCGGAACAGTGGCAAATGGAATTTAACCCGGAAAAGTGCGAGGTGATGCACTTTGGAGGGACTAACAAGGCAAGGGAATACACAATGAATGGGAAGACCCTAGGCAAGACAGAGGGTCAGAGGGATCTTGGTGTGCAAGTTCACAGATCCCTGAAGGCGGCGGAACAGGTAGATAAGGTGGTAAAGAAGGCATATGGGATACTTGCCTTTATTAGCCGAGGCATAGAATATAAGAGCAAGGAGGTTATGATGGAGCTGTATAAAACACTGGTTAGGCCACAGCTGGAGTAGTGTGTGCAGTTCTGGTCGCTGCACTACAGGAAGGATGTGATCGCTTTGGAGAGGGTGCAGAGGAGATTCACCAGGATGTTACCAGGGCTGGAGCGCTTCAGCTATGAAGAGAGACTGGGAAGATTGGGTTTGTTTTCCTTGGAGCAGAGGAGGCTGAGGGGGGACATGATTGAGGTGTACAAAATTATGAGGGGCATAGATAGGATGGGGGGCATAGATTCAAGGTAAAAGGTGGGAGGTTTAGAGGGGATTTGAGAAAGAACTTTTTCACCCAGAGGGTGGTTGGAGTCTGGAACTCACTGCCTGAGAGGGTTGTGGAGGCAGGAACCCTCACAACATTCAAGAAGCATTTGGATGAGCACTTGAAATGCCATAGCATACAAGGCTACGGACCAAATGCTGGAATATGGGATTAGATGAGACTGGGCTTGATGGCCGGCGCGGACACGATGGGCCGAAGGGCCTCTATCCGTGCTGTATAACTCTATGACTCTATGACTCGTCCTTTCCTGAAGATGACTCATGTTGAAGTGGTCCAGGATATCAGCAGCTTTCTAGTACCTCATGCAAGTTGTCATTCTTCATGTGACTGTTGGTGGCTTTTTGGATAATTTTGCAAGCTACATTTGTTGCACAAAATATATGAAGTCAAGAGACGCCATAAAGTTCATCACAGAACGTCTCAGACTCCGTGCAACAAACGCATCCATGAGAAAGTAAAGCCTAAGCAGAAAGCAAGTAAAGCTGAACCCAATCCTGTCCTCACTCACTGTCCTCACACTCATACATCCAGTGAGGGGGTTTCTCAGCAGCAATCAGTTGTGGAACCTGACCAATTTTCTCTTCCCTACCCCAGGATGTCAATGGCAGTTCATAGAATCATAGGGGGTAATTTTAATCCCAAAGAACGGGTGGGTTGGAGGTGGGTGGGAGGTAAAAGTTACAGTTTTTTGAAGTGGGACCGCAATCCGGCTCCACTTCCGGGTTTAACCCAGGCACGTTAGGATGCGTGCGCGCAACAGAAACCCGTAAGTCCTATCCCCACTTAAAACTGATGACACGACACTTAAAGGGGCAATGTACCTCACTGTATAGTTGAGGCACTTAATTTTTTGTGTATTACAAATGCAAAATAATTTAACTTTACCTGTTCGGGTTTTCCATCGCTTCTGATTCACGTCAGGTGAAAGCAGGCAGGAAGGGCCAGTTCCATGAGGTGAGTGCCTTTATTGCACTGCTTGTGGGCCCGGAGGAGCGGGAGTGCTTCTTCCAGGCCCAACAAGCTTACCTGGCGCGATCAGACCCCTGCGATCGGCTGACCCCACCCACCGATGGTAGACACCCCTCCCGATGGCAAACCTTCCGCACCAATCTTCCACAAGGCCCCCCACCCGATGTACGTCAAGGCCCACAATCTCTCCCTCCCTCCCTCCTCTCCGATTCACATCTCCTTTCCCTCCCCAAAAGCAACCATTCTGTCAATCCGGCTGGCTGTCGCATGGGAAACCTGGAAGCACAAATACTTATCTTTAATTGAGTTGCAATCGCAGAATGTGACGTACACACTTGACTTCTGGGTTCCCCACACGAACGTCTACCCACGTGCTGGGTTCCCGGCTCCATGCTCATAGAATCTTACAGCACAGAAGGAGGCCATTCAGCCCATCGTGCCTGTGCCAGCTCTTTGAAAGAGCTATCCAATTAGTCCCACTCCCCTGTTCTTTCCCCATAGCCCTGCAACATTACCCTTTTCAAGTATATATCCAATTGCTTTTTGAAAGTTACTATCGAATCTGTTCCCTCCCCCACTACCCCTTTCAGGCAGTGCATTCCAAATCATAACAATTCGCTGCATAAAAAAAGTCTCATCTCCCTGCCCCGGTTCTCTTGCCAATTAACTTAAATCTGTGTATTCTGGTTACCGACTCACCTTCCAGTGAAAAGAGTTTCTCCTTATTTACTCTATCAAAACCCTTCATAATTTTGGACACCTCTATTAAATCTCCCCTTAACAGTCTCTGCTTTAAGGAGAACAATCCCAGCTTCTCTAATCTCTCCACATAACTGAAGTCCCTCATCCCTGGCATCATTTTGATGCTTTAGCATCTCCATGGCTACTCAAGCTGAGTTTGGATAACCGAGCACAGACCAGGTGTCTTCCTGGTGTGCATGACTTTGTACCATGCTAGGCTGTGCATTCTCCCACTGAACCATTAAAGAGATCTCTGCTATTGTAACTTACAGACTACTCTAGCTTATTAAAGCAGACTTATTGCAATAATTTTATATCAATGCCTTATTAGGAACCTTGCATAACCTCCATTTCTAAACTTATTCTCGCTCTTTGGCTGACAGGTACTCCAGAACAAAGCGTAGAGATTAATATAACACACAAACTAAGCATTCTGACAATTACCTGCACTGTACAAACTGGAACATCTTAACTGAGAAGCAGTAATAAAATATTTCAAAAAATACAAGTGGTGAGGACACTATTGAGTGCTTCAGTCTTAAACCACAGTTAAGAGCAAATAACTTGTACAAGGCACCATGTTTTGGATCAGTGAGTGACACTGGAAAGGCAAACTCACGATCAGGGCAATTTCAATTAACAACATGCTTTCATTGGGATAACTTTGCTTGTTCTTAAGAGATTGCCTACTGCGTCTAGCCACATTTCCTAACTTATTAGAGTACTCAATTAATCAGAACTGCAGTCCATTAATAAATACAGATTGAACAAGGATGGACTTCACTAAAAGCACTAACACCAACAACAGTTTCAAGAGAAAATCAATTCTCTCTGCTACACTCAAAACTGCAATAATTTTAGGACAATTTTTTTTGGAAATTAATGCTGGTAAAAAAAACCTCTTGAGATTAGTACTTACCACTGATTCCACTTGAATGAGTTATTTCTTCCTTTAAGAGCACAAGACAACTTGGAACAAGAAAATGCTATTTGGGCCTCTGAGCCCAATCTTTGCTACAGACTATGTATAAGGTGCACTGACGTGGACTCTGTAAATGTATTTCGTCTCTCAAAGGAGAGGCGATGATCTAGTTCAATAACCTGCTAACGCTCATCATTTAGGCTCACAGCTGAGGAACGGTCACTTAGGTGATATTCTAGCTCCTATGACAACTATGCCCCAGTATTAATCAACACTGGTCAAACTGGAGCAAAAGCAGAGAAAATGCAGAAGGGGGAGAAGAAAGTTGCTGGATTCGCAAGTTGCACTAAGTTTTTAATACTCTGATGTTTCCTGGAAAAGTGTGCTTAATAATAAAAATTAATTTGCACATTAAAATTAACCATGATTATACAAATTTAAATAAAACACTACCTTTTGAAAAATCCATACTAATAGAACCAGACAGTTTACAGCACTGGAGGCTACTTTGGCTCATCGTATCAGTGCCAGCTTTTTGCTGGAGCATCCCAAAACTAATCTCACAGCTCTGATCTCTTCTCATTTTTTTGCTTAAACATCACATCCTACTGGAAAAGAATAGCTTGAGGAGGTTGTAAACATTTGACATTCTAGCAGGTTTTTTTTGGTGTTTTCATGTACAAATATACATATTCACTGGAGTGTGACAAAAAGAGGCCATTGAAAAGAATACGTTTTAGTGTGCCATAAGTTTGAATTTCATGAGTCAATATTGACAGGTGAAAACTTATTGCCTAAAATGCCAAAAAGTTTTATAAGTATACAACAATGCCAATCTTTGGTGTGGCATAACGTTCATGTAAGTGGGGAAAAAGATAAGCTTAATTCTTGAAGCAATGGTCATCCTTTACTAAATGTAATACAGAAAAGCTGGTCAACTACAAGGTTTTCTTCTTCCTATTGATGATAAGAACAATCAGAGCCTGGTAAATCAGACCTTATAAATTAGACCCAATGCTTTTCCCATGTATTTGACTCATCGTTCTATTCACATTCCACTTACATTCTATACCTCTATGCATATTTTAGTCTCATATGTATCTGAATTGCAGTTTATGGCTCAATCTAATCCATGTGACATGTTACACGGGCACTGAAATAGATTACAAGGCAAATGAAATCACCAGGTGTCAAGCTGAATGAATTGCATTGCGTGGGTGTACATTAACTCTTTCGACCTTTTTTATCTAGTAAAAAGCTGAAGTTAGACTATCTTAGGAATTATGACAATAGCAAATTTCTGACAACTGACCTGGAATGCTTGACTGGTCGGCCCCATCGCTGAATCAGACTTAATTTTAGCCTTGAACATAATCTTCTAGGATTTGCCTTAGTATCTGTAGAATCCAAGAGAGCTTCATCAGTTCAACATCCAGTGCACAGATTAAATGTTTGGCTATCGTACCAAGGCGATTGTGCATCAGATCAAAGTGTGACCTCTCTGAATAGACTTAGCACCAATTTATGAGCAGCTCTGACCTATGGTCTAGCACCTACTAGAAACTGTGTTCAGTTTGCCCAAACTCATTTAATTTACGATTTGGGAGCTGAAAGAGGGGGGAAGGGCTTGATATAGAAACTTTCCCTTGAAGTGCTGACACTTTAAGGTTTAAATATATGTGAAATTATCAAGCTTGTGGATCCTTCAGAATAGTTCTCATCAGCAGTTCATCTCGGCAAGATTTAAATTCCTTATATCAGTGTTTCTATTAATAAGGTTTCCACCACAGGGGACAGTCACAACATGAATTCTGAGGATTCAGTTATTCAGTGGTAGTACTTAAAATATATGGGTAACTCTTCCTGGATTTGTGCCCAGCTGCACTGCATCAACTGGGCACATGGAATGTTAGAATATCGAGTGACTCAGAGTGTATGCCTGGAAAAGATTCCACATGGTTTCCTTCCATTAATTTAAATTGGGAGAAAATCAGGCAGGTTCATTTAGAGGCATGCACGCCAGCCTGCCCTATCTTCTGATAATTGCTGTACCAAAATGATCCAGATGGGTACAGACTCAGAAAGATCTCCCCTGTAATATTTTTATCCCAAATAATTAAAACTACATTTCAGGTAAAACAGATCTTCAATAAAGGATGGCAAAATAAACAAGGTGAATATCCTTTACCATTTTGGAGCCACACCAAGTTTGTTTTTTTGGCGAGAGCTAGAGAAAACATAGAAAGCAGGAGTAGGCCATTCGGCCATTCGAGCCTGCCATTCAATATGATCATGGCTGATCCTCTATCTCAATACCATATTCCCGCTCTCTCCCCATACCCCCTCGATGCCTTCTGTGTCTAGAAATCTATCTATCTCCTTCTTAAATATATTCAGTGACTTGGCCTCCACAGCCTTCTGTGGAAGAGAATTCCACAGGTTCACCACCCTCTGAGTGAAGAAATTTCTCCTCATCTCAGTCCTAAATGTCCTACCCTGTATCCTGAGACTGTGAACCCTTGTTCTGGACCCCCCAGCCAGGGGAAACATCCTCCCTGCATACAGTCTGTCTAGCCCTGTCAGAATTTTATATGTTTCAATGAGATCCCCTCTCATTCTTCTAAACTCGAGTGAATACAGGCCGAGTCTACCCAAACTCTCCTCATACAACAGTCCTGCCATCCCAGGAATCAGTCTTGTGAACCTTCGCTGTACTCCCTCTATGGCAAGTATATCCTTTCTTAGATAAGGAGACCAAAACTGCACACAATACTCCAGGTATTGGTCTCACCAAGGCCCTGTATAACTGCAGTAAGACTTCCTTGCTCCTGTACTCAAATCCTCTTGCAATGAAGGCCAACATACCATTTGCCTTCCTAACTGCTTGCTGCACCTGCATGTTTGCTTTCAGTGACTGGTGTACAAGGTCACCCAGGTCTCTTTGTACATCAACATTTCTCAATCTATCACCATTTAAATAATACTCTGTCTTTCTGTTTTTCCTTCCGAAGTGGATAACTTCACATTTATCCACATTATACTGCAGCTGCCATGTATTTGCCCACTCACTCAACTTGTCCAAGTCGTTGAAGCCTCTTTGCATCCTCCTCACAACTCACAATCCCACCTAATTTTGTGTCGTCAGCAAACTCGGAACTATTACATTTGGTTCCCTCATCCAAATCATTGATATATATTGTGAATAGCTGGGGTCCAAGCACTGATCCCTGCAGTACCCCACTAGTCACTGCCTGCACCCCCCCAAAAAAGACCCATTTATTCCTACTCTCTGTTTCCTGCCTGTTAACCAATTTTCAATCCATGCCAGTATATTACTGCCAATCCCATGTGCTTTAATTTTGCACACGAATCTCTTATGTGGGACTTTATCAAAGGCCTTCTGAAAATCCAAATACACCACATCCACTGGTTCTCCCTTATCTATTCTACCAGTTACATCCTCAAAAAACTCCTGTAGGTTTGTCAAACATGATTTCCCTTTCATAAATCCATGTTGACTTTGTCTAATCCCGTTGATATTTTCTAAATGTCCTGTTATCACATCCTTTTTAATAGACTCTAACATTTTCCCTACTACTGATGTTAGGCTAACTGGTCTGAAGTTCCCTGTTTTCTCTCTCCCTCCTTTTTTAAATAGTGGGGTTACATTTGTCACCCTCTAATCTGCAGGAACTGTTCCATAATCTTTAGAATTTTGGAAAATGACAACCAATGCATCCAATATTTCCATGGCTACCTCTTTTAGTACTCTGGGATGCAGATTATCAGTCCCTAGGGATTTAATCGGCTTTCAGTCCCATCAATTTCTCCAGCACTATTTTTTTACTAATACTAATTTCCTTTAATTCCTCCTTCTCACTAGCCCCTTGGTTCCCTAGAATTTCTGGTAAGTTATTTGTGTCCTCTTCCATGAAGACAGAACCAAAGTATTTGTTCAATTGCTCTGCCATTTCCTTGTTCCCCATTATAAATTCTCTTGTTTCTGACTGTAAGGGACCTACATTTGTCTTCACTAATCTTTTTCTTTTTACATACTTGTAGAAGCTTTTACAGTCCGCTTTTATGTTCCTTGCAAGTTTACTCTCATACTCTATTTTTCCCCTCTTAATCAATCTCTTGGTCCTTTTTTGCTGAATTCTAAACTGCTCCCAGTCCTTAGGCTTGCTACTTTTTTCTGGCAATTTTATATGGCGACTCTTTGGATCTAATACTATCCTTAATTTCTTTTGTTAACATGGTTGGGCCATTTTTCCTTTTGTGTTTTTGTCCCAGAAAGGAATGTAGAACTGTTGCAATTCATTCCTTAAATGTTAGCCATTGCCTATTCACCGTCATGCCTTTTAATGAAGCTTCCCAATCTATCATAACCAACTCATTCCTCATACCTTCGTAGTTTCCTTTGTTTAGATTTAAGACCCTAGTTTCGGATTGGACTACTTCACTTTCCATCTTAATGAAGAATTCTATCATGTTATGGTCACTGTTCCATAAAGGACCCCGCACAACAAGATTATTAATTTACCCCTTCTCATTGTACAATACCCAATCTAGGATAGCCTGTTCCCTAGTTGGCTCCTCAACGTACTGGTCTATAAAGCCATCTCGTACACAGTCCAGGAATTCATCCTCCATGGTATTATTACTAATTTGGTTTGGCCAGTCTATATGCAGATTAAAGTCACCCGTGATTACTGTAGTACCCTTGTTACATGCATCTCTAATTTCCTGTTTGATCCCATCCCCTATATTACCACTACTGTTTGGAGGCCTATAGACAACTCCCACCAGTGTTTTCTGCCCCTTGGTGCTTCTTAACTCCACCCAGACTGATTCTACATCTTGATTTTCTGAGCCAATATCCTTTCTCACTATTGCTCTGATTTCATCCTTTACTAACAATGCCACCCCACCTCCTTTTCCTTTTTGTCTGTCTTTCCTAAATATCGAATACCCTCGGATATTCAGCTCCCAGCCTTGGTCACCCTGCAGCCATGTCTCTGTAATTGCAATTATATCGTATCCGTTTACATCTATTTGTGTTGTTAATTCGTCTACCTTATTACGAATGCTTCGTGCATTCAGATACAGTGCCTTTAGATTTTTCTTTTTAACATTTTTAGACATCTTAACATTTTTTTGTACTATGGCCCTATTTGTCTTATTACCATTTTTTCTTACCCGGACCCTATTTGTTGATGCACTCTCTTGTTTGTACGCTCTGTCCCTTCCTGACAGAATCTGGTGTCCTTACTCCAATCACTTTCCTGCACTGCTTCCTTGTCTTTTCTCTTTAGCATTCTAGATTTCTCTCCACCCTGACCTTCCCCCCCGCCTTATTTAGTTTAAAGCCCTACCTACCTCCCTAGTTATTTGATTCGCTAGAACTTTGGTCCCAGCATGGTTCAGGTGTAGTCTGTCCCAATGGGACAGCTCTCTCTTTCCCCAGTACTGGTGCCAGTGCCCCATGAATCGAAACCCACTTCTCCCACACCAATCTTTGAGCCACGCATTCATCTCCCTGATCCTATTGACCCGATGCCAATTTGCTCATGGCTCAAGTAATAATCCAGAGATTATCATCTTTGTGGTTCTGCGTTTTAATTTAGTCCCTAGCTGCTCAAACTCTCTCATCAGAACCTTTTTCTTAGTCCTACCTATGTCGTTGGTACCTACGTGGACCACGACAACTGGATCCTCCCCCTCCCACTCCAAGTTCTTCTCCAGTCTGGAGACAACTACAGCCACGTGTTCCAACTTTGGTTCCCATTTATGACGCACTTGGGTGGACTCCAGTTTATGAAGTGTCCCCGAAGTTTGAGGCACCATACAGTGAACACGTTTGGGAGGCGATCCCATTTTGTGAGGCAGCACACGGTGGAAGAGTTATATTGCAGCCATATTCATGCTTTTCACAGATAATGTCAGAGATCAGACATGAACAGTGCAGGCTACATACAAACAATCCAGAACACTGTAAATAATGAAAAACGAAAAGTGACAGGGAAGAATTCTGAAAAAAGATAAATAATAACTTCAGTTTTCAAAATAATTTTTTTAACTTAGCTTCTAAAGGGGAAATAAAACTTCACAGGGAAAAAGAAAAGTGAAATTGCCCACTTTGCATTTCATTGGCAGCGAAGAGCTTTGGTCTAGATACAGAAACATGACTGCATAAAAAGAGCCATCATCTGATTATATATGGCTTAGGTGTACTGTACACCTAATCTTACTTCATCAGAGAAGTTAAAAAGAAAATTGGCTTCAGTATTAAGTCATTTGTTCCTTATATCTACACAAAACACTTCCTCAAGTTGGTTAAACTCCGATTGATTTACATGGCCCTTGTTTTTCAATAGCTTTACACTATAGGTCACTGTGGTCCAACAGCATCTGTGGCTTTTTCTCTGGTCTAACAAAGTCTGAAGAATAATTTTCTTCCACAACTTTAAGATTGCAGCGCTAAATGCAACAACAATAACTTGCATTTAAATAGTGGTAAATGACCGTAATATAGAGAAGCATTTGGGAAGGGGGGGCCGTGGGTTCAAGTCAGGGGAAGTTCCAAGAACACCTGCTCTGAAAACTCAGTTCAAATGCTACCGTGGCAGCAGACAGAGGAAGTCTATGCCACAGCAACTGATGTATCTGCTATAAATCCGTGGATCTGCAATCTTTGTTCTTATTATAGTTTGAATAAATATAATATGTAGCAGCAGATGCAATCAGATGTCACACCACATCACCTATTACAATCTTCTCGTATAAAGACACTGAAATATTTGACAAGACATGTTATCAACACGACAAGGATCCTTCAGCACAGTTATGCAGGTAAAACTCCAAGCTGTAGGTGCAACAATAGTAATAATGGGCCAGATTTTGCTGCAGCAGGACATCTAACGACATCTGCCATCAGTTGGACTTGCCTTTGCACGTTTATGTTTTTAAATTTTTTGTGTGGCAAGTTGCCGAAAGTGCAAGGGAAACAGGGCATCTGGGACCTGAGTGAACAGGGCAAGCAACTGTGTATCTCCTTAATCAATCAGATTGAAGACTTGTGAAATAAACAGTGCAAGGACTGACAAGGAAGTGTAAATTAGAGTGGGTGAATTCAATGTCAAATCAGGTACAAAAAGAGAAATAAAAAGGAAAGAAAGATTGGATTAAGAGAGAGAGAAAAGAGGGACAGAAAGAAAAGTAAAACAACATTTTTAAACTTGACTTTTTTAAAAACCCCCAACAACAATTAATACCTGAAGGAATAAGAGGCCACACTTGCAATAGTTAATTTTCAGTGCTAGAGGTTAACACATCGTTAAAAGTGTACTCACACTTAAAATAACAAGACTTAACTTCCTGTAGCGAGTTTAGTTCATATCTACCGCACAAATACAGCAACTCCATACTATTCAATGCGTTTCAATGGTGATTGTAAACAATTTTACAACACCAAGTTATAGTCCAGCAATTTTATTTTAAATTCACAAGCTTTTGGAGGCTTCCTCCTTCCTCAGGTGAACGAAATGAAATCCTCGAAATGAAATCGCATTTATAATTCACAGAACAATGCTTGGTGATTACAGACAGTTTTTTCAACTGCCCGTTGCCAAGGCAATCAGTGTGCAGACAGACAGGTGTTACCTGCAAGGTCTCAGAATATACAAATCACAAAAAAAAACAACAAACAAAAAAAAAACAGAGATAGAGAGGTAGAAACATAGAAAAGACAGCAACTGACCCGTTATATTAAAAACAGATAACATTTGTTCGCTGGTGGGGTAACGTGTAGCGTGACATGAACCCAAGATCCCGGTTGAGGCCGTCCTCATGGGTGCGGAACTTGGCTATCAATTTCTGCTCGACGATTTTGCGTTGTCATGTGTCTCGAAGGCCGCCTTGGAGTACGCTTACCCGAAGGTCGGTGGATGAATGTCCATGACTGCTGAAGTGTTCTCCTGTCTGGCGATTGTTGCGCGGTGTCCGTTCATCCGTTGTCGCAGCATCTGCATGGTCTCGCCAATGTACCATGCTCTGGGGCATCCTTTCCTGCAACGTATGAGGTAGACAACGTTGGCCGAGTCACAGGAGTATGAACCATGCACCTGGTGGGTGGTGTCCTCTCGTGTGATGGTGGTATCTGTGTCGATGATCTGGCATGTCTTGCAGAGGTTACCGTGGCAGGGTTGTGTGGTGTCGTGGACGCTGTTCTCTTGAAAGCTAGGTAATTTGCTGCGAACGATGGTCTGTTTGAGGTTGGGTGGCTGTTTAAAGGTGAGTAGTGGAGGTGTGGGGATGGCCATAGCGAGGTGTTCGTCGTCATTGATGACATGTTGAAGGCTGCGGAGAACATGGCGTAGTTTCTCCGCTCCGGGGAAGTACTGGACGACAAAGGGTACTCTGTTGGTTGCGTCCCGTGTTAGTCTCCTGAGGAGGTCTATGCGATTTTTTGCTGTGGCCCGTCGGAACTGTCGATCGATGAGTCGAGCGTCATATCCCGTTCTTACTAGGGCGTCTTTCAGCGTCTGTAGGTGTCCATCGCGTTCCTCCTCGTCTGAGCAGACCCTGTGTATTCGCAGGGCCTGTCCATAGGGGATGGCCTCTTTGACGTGGTTAGGGTGGAAGCTGGAAAAGTGGAGCATCGTGAGGTTGTCTGTGGGCTTGCGGTAGAGTGAGGTGCTGAGGTGCCCGTCTTTGATGGAGATTCGTGTGTCCAAGAAAGAAACTGATTCTGAGGAGTAGTCCATGGTGAGCTTGATGGTGGGATGGAACTTGTTGATATTATCGTGTAGTCTCTTTAGTGATTCCTTGCCGTGGGTCCATAGAAAGAAAATGTCGTCGATGTATCTGGTGTATAGTGTTGGTTGGAGGTCTTGTGCAGTGAAGAAGTCCTGCTCGAACTTGTGCATGAAAATGTTGGCGTATTGGGGTGCGAATTTGGTCCCCATGGCTGTTCCGTGTGTTTGGGTAAAGAACTGGTTTCATTTCGTTCACCTGAGGAAGGAGGAAGCCTCCGAAAGCTTGTGAATTTAAAATAAAATTGCTGGACTATAACTTGGTGTTGTAAAATTGTTTACAATTGTCAACCCCAGTCCATCACCGGCATCTCCACATCATTTCAATGGTGAGGCAGACACTGAGATGTCATGAAGCTAATGGCAAAGTGGTTCAACTCGGACAGCAACTTTTGGATATTTGTGTTTAGCCATGCATCTACCCCTTGCCTGGAGTTGCTGTCCCTTTTGTGCAGAAATAACGATGAGCATCATTAGCCTCACCATTATTTTGGCAGCAAAATCTGGCCCTTTATACATAAAAAAAATTGTACATGCCAAACACCCTCCACCAAAATTAAACACATTCTTGCTCTTTTCTCAATCTGAGGCATTTTTGGTTGAAAAACTTGAACTGGTTTCTCAAATCTGGCAAAATAAAACAGCTCCTTGTTGATTTGCACTGAAATCAGTCTAGCTCCTTGTGCATGTAAAACCTTGCTCCTGATAATGCATTAATATCTGGGTTCATTTGAGAAATATTCTCAACAACAACTGACAATTATATACCACCTTTAACGTCGTAAAGTGTCCCAAGGCACTTCACAGGAGCATTATCAGATAAAATTTGGTGCCAAGCCACATAAGGAGATATTAGGATAGGTGACTAAATTCTTGCCTTAAAGGAGGAGAGAGAAGTAGAGATGTGGCGAGGTTTAGGAAGGGAATTCCAGAGCTTAGGGCCTAGGCATGGCCACCAATGGAGGGCCAAGGAAATCAGGGATGTACAAGATACCAGAAGTAGAGGAATGCAGAGTTCTCAGGAGGTTGTAGGAGGAGGTTACAGAGATAGGGAGGGGCATACATGGAGGGATTTGAATATAAAGATGAGAATTTTAAAATCGAGGTGTTGCTGGACCTGGAGCCAATGTAGGTCGATGAGCACAGGGGTGATGGGTGAACGGGACTTGGTGCGAGTTAGGATACGGACATCAGAGTTTTGGGTGAACTCAAGTTTATGGAGGGTGGAAGATGGGAGGCCGGCCAGGAGAGCATTGACAAAGTTGAGTCTGGAGGTACGGATATCATACAGGTCTGCTTTGTTGTTTCAGTCAGCTAGAGTAGTGACCTTAAAATTTGGACTATTAATATTCCTTTTAATAATCTTCCTAGCTCATGGTAGTTCAATATGCAACTCTTATTTGCTGAAAAAAAGTGAAAACCACACTAACTAACAGGAATATCACTGTGAAAGTTTAGGCCTCTGTGATAGAAAGTGAGATTTCTATCACATTTTTAATTCTTCCGTTTTTTTTCTTAAACAGCAAGAGTTAAAATGAAAATTGTCCTCCCTCACTAAAGGTTCAAGATGGAAGACTGCAGAAAGTCAGGAAAGTAGCAAATGCCTGCATTCAGAAAGCAATTAAGTTGAAGTTACTTTGATGACCGAAACAGCTCATTTCAAATGTTAATACACGAAAGTTGTGAGACAACTATCTGCCCTCTGATTACCGAGGCATTAGTTGTAATTACATTGGCCTTAAGTGGGCTGCTTTTGGTGCCTGATGCATAGGTCTCATTCATCAGGCGGCAACCCTAAAGTCAATTTGCTAACTTTGTTAAGACTGGCTGCCTTGAAGATCTGGTTTTAAAAAAAAGAGATCCACTCATTAAGAACCGATAGTGCTGGGCCAATGTAAAAGCAACTGTTAGGAAAATCCATTCTAAGGTGTGAACCCCAGTCTGGGGGAGGGGGCGCGGTGGGGAGAAATATTCAGAGAAAGATGTAGCTTGCAGCCATTAACATCTCACCTCCTAGGTAGAAAGACTATTAGCATCTCAGTTGATCAGTTTCAAAAGCAATGGCTGTAATATGAAACAAGCCTCAATGTATCAGAACTCTTATCGACAAGCTGGAACTCATTCCGTCCATATACATCACATCTTGAAGATCTATGAAAAAGAAAAATCCTTCCAAATGTTCTATTGCACATTGTAGACTGTAAGAAACACTATTTTGAAAAATGATTTATTAACCTCTTGTATACTGATTTTAATATTGTGCTGTTTATATGTCTTCTTGCTTCTGTGTATTATTTCACCTATAAGTAAATCTTACCAAATAGTTGTGGCCTGCACTGACAAGCACAGGTATGGCAGAATGTTACTTTCTGAGGAGAACATAGTGATCATCTCAGTTATCCTTCAATAAGCAGCATGCCATCATTAGGAGTTAATTATTGGACCTGGACATAGCGTCCTGCACACTGCAGGAACATCACAACGTTCAGTTCTGCTTATAGAAACTGCCGTTCAAATAAATGCTGGGAAAAAGCCCAAAGCAAATCAATCTCAGTACTGGAAACACATCTTAAATAATGCTGCAATACAACTAATGTACAGGAACTGAGAATTAAGTTGAATAGCTTGGGTCCATCTTAGGTCAGTAACTTATCATGTGAATTGTGCTTCCTTTATTTCCCTCTCAGACCATTTTCTGCCTTTTATCGCTGATGTCAGCTGAAAATACTGACTGCAAACAGTTACGATAGCAACAGAGGACTGCAGATTCTAGACATATCATGGTCATAATTTACATACTTCAAGGTTGAGTTGTCTATTCTCTTCAAGTCTAGATATGAAATAATGTTTAATAACCAGCTCTTTTATTATCTTCTTAAGAAACTGAGGATGGCAGACAGAATGGGCTTGTTGAAAAATGATGCTCGATAACTCATAGCTTTAAATTATGATAAAGGCAAGTTCAATTTGTACTGCAGTCCTGAGTGGTAGTTACAGATCTCTCAAACAGCAACTTCAAGTGCAATACAGAATATCTGTTCCGGTGACACCTCAATTGTTTTAATTTAATTGTGCTTCCTGTTACCCTGTACACGTTTACCAGGTTCCAGACTTGTCTGCACCAGATCCTGGCGTGTGCATACCTCTGTGTTTTGGTCAATTTATCTAAATCAACTTTTCACTCACTAGCTCACTGGGACTTTAATTAGAAGAATTTCTCAAACAGGAGTAAATTGTACCTTCAACTGAAGAACTAGTCAACATGACAGGAAAGAATTCCAATCAGCCTCGAAAGGATTAGATGCAGCACAAAAGCAAAAAAAAACAATGAATGACTGGAAAATGAAAGATAGAGTCTATTCTTAATTCCTTACTGCTTAATTCAAACTATCTGATAATTGTTTTTCTCCCCAGCGCTAAATTTTACTTTACTGTGTTATTTACATTGTTTAATTCAAATTATTGGATAATTCCATTTTTTTGGAGCAAACAAATGACTTTGAATTGCCGGGAGTAGATTGTAATTACACCATCTTTGTCAAAACTGGAAGTAATTTGCCCCAAGCCATGATTTGTTCTGAATGGGGAGTCTGCAGCTCCACATTATCAGTTAGTTTTAATACATACATTCATTACTAAAGATCATAATACTGCACCACAAGAACTCTTCTGTGTTTGTAAAGGTGTTCGCCAAGGTGAAGAACATAGGTGGTGGGGAATTAAACAGCTTCTTCCACTTTAGCACCCAGTGTGAACAACAAGCACTCCTAGATGAATTACAGCACAGTTAGACACACATATATACCCAAGGCTTGCTTTGCAGTGATGTGATCTTTTATTTCACTCTAACATAAAACCTATAGTGTAAACCTCGCATTTTTCGAAGAAGAGCAGGGGAGTTCTCCCCAGTGTCGTGGCCAATATTTATCCCTCAACCAACATCATTAAAAACAAATTATCCGGTCATTATCACATTGCTGTTTGTGTGGCCTTGCTGTGCACAAATTGGCTGCCACATAGGAACAGAAGTAGGCCATTCAGCCTCTCGAGCCTGTTCCACGTTTCCTACATTACAACAGTGACGACACTTCAAAAGTACTTGATTGGCTGTAAAGCGCTTTGGAACATTCTGAGGTCATGAAAGACACTTTATAAATACAAGTTCTTTCTTTCCTTCTTTAACCCTCCTGACTTTGCATTATCGTGATGCTTGGCGAAGGAGGTCCATGCAATTTGCAGTACGTGCCAACTTGGGTGGCATTCTTTACCATCTATTACTAATGATGGGAAAGAGTTGATAATCCTCTCTGCTTCTTTCGATCAGTGGAAATACCACTGGCGTTTGGCAGACCAGTGAGATGAGCCCTCTAGAAGGTGTTTTGAATAAACGTCCAGGGAAGTCTAGCTTTTCCTACTGAACAGTATGCAAGCAGACAGTGCATCTGTGGCTGGACGTGGAACAGCTGTTAAAATGCATTTAATAGATCAAATATGGGTGCAGTGTGACTGAGCTATAAAGCTCCTTGCACAGCACCTCAGTAATGACCAACATTGGGGATGATGAGGCTAACTCAATTATACAGTAATTGTATAGAATTGTTGCTTAAACATTTGCATTCTGATTTCCCCTTTTTATGGGTTAAATAAGAAAAATGAATGCACTTCAAAAATAGATAATCGATCCTGCAGCATTTTGGGATTTACTGAGGATGTGATAAGGCAATATATAAATGCAAATTCTCTCTTTTTTGCATGTTCATTTATTAATGCGAGTAATTTGAGCTATTCAAATGGAAGACAGGATGTAATGATGCAATTACAACAGCTCAAGAACCCAAAGACACCTACTTAACCTTTGGTAACAAGTGTGACTTTGTCCCCAGCAGTGGGAAGTGAAAGGAAAGAACATACAATACCTCACTAATGCACATGCCAAATTTCAGAGAGCAGGAGCTTCATATTTTTGATAAGCAATTCATTACACAAAGAAAGGAAACCACTGCACAAAGCAACTCAGTTGTGGAAACTTGATAGGTGGGGAACTGATTTGAGTAAAAATCCTAAACTAACATCAACAAAGATGTGGAGATGCCAGTGATGGACTGGGATGAACAAATGTAAGGAATCTTACAACACCAGGTTATAGTCCAACTATAACCTGGTGTTGTAAGATTCCTAACATCAACAAAGACAGGGGTACAGAGCTACAGGAAGTAGCTCCAGGGCCTATGGTTAAATAAAGGATATAATCTGCACAACAGTCTTTAAACATCAACACCCCAATCAGAGTTTGAAATAGTGGGATTGAAGTATGCAGAGAATAAAAATATATTCAAAGGATGAAGAAACCACCAATGAAGATGAGTCTTTTCTTTTTTATTTACCCTCGCCGCACCTCAAGATTGTGCCATAGTAGTGACAAAAAAATTGGAGTGGCAAAACTTTGACTTGACATTGATGACTGGGATTGATTCTCCACAATGGTTGCAGATGGTGGGGGAATGCTGCATGGCACAGTTACCACCCACCTTAGGGTTGCCAACTCTGGTTGGATGTATTCCTGGAGGTTTCATCACATGATCTCCCGCCTCAAACTACCCCCCCGCCCCCAACACGCCCGCCAATGGTCCATCTCCAGGCAGACTGCCTTCCCATGGCTAATTGGAAAGGGAACAAACTTTTTGTTACCCAATTGGTTTAATCTTGACTGTTAGTTAAACTGCCTTTTTTCCCTACCTCAATGTTATTATAACTAATGAATGAAAGTGTTTGACGAGAATGAAAAAAAAACACAATTTTGTTTAATGCCCCGATAACTTTTCTCCTGTGTTGCTTGCAGTGGTATCCTGGCGATTAATCTTCAATTCCTGGAGGCTCCAGGACAATCCTGAAGGGTTGACACCCCTAACCCACCTGAGTGATAGATGTCTGACCCCAATATACCTTCCAGGGTCAGGCCTAATTGTGCATTCGAAAAAGCACTATTAGCGTGTAATCCACCACTCACAGGCATCTTACTGATTAGAAGCCAGGGTGTCAAGCATTGCAGCACTTATTACAGCAGTCGCATAGGGACATTTTTGCTGGTAAACCTTTGGAAGAAGATTTTATGACTTTTTCTTATGCGGCAACCTATCATTGCCCAGTACTTGATATCAATCATCTGGACAAAGCATGGATATCAGAAAAATGTTTCATCACATTCTGTTACACATTGACTGCTGTCCCATCTTAAACGCACAAGTCCCAATGAGAACAGATGGGCGGGGGTTAAAATGGCAGCCGGGTGCTTTGCACTGCGTTCCCAACACGCGCCTGCCCACCACCATTTTTACCACATTGTTTTCAGTCTTAGGGAAGGCACCCGCCACAGGTAGGCAGTGCCTTATTAATATGTAAAAGATGGAGTGTTATGACGCTTTTAGGATACTAACAGGATTTTAACTGGTATCACAGCAATTGTGCACAGTGCAGGACCAGTCAGTGAAACCTAGATGAAAGCAGAGTGGGCTGGAAGAGGCCCAGGAAGGCGAGCAGTTTTAATTTTGCTATGGTTTTGCTGTTGGGCCAGGAGGAGCAGGAGTGCTTCTCCTGACCCCACAGGGAAACCTGAGCTATCTCTGCCCAGGATTTCCTCTGCCTCCCTCGACTGTGATCCCATCCGGACCTTCCCTCATCATTTACCTTATGATCCCCGACGGCAACCTCCTGCCACCCTAAAACCCGCTCCCACTCACCAGCTAGGTTGTGATTCCCACTGATTTTAGGCAGAGGTCTGTCATCCTTCATGGAAATGAGGCGCAGGAGTTAAAATCTCTCCAGGCCTCACGTGGCATCGTCATGTGAGCTTGCCACTTGCCTAACCTCCCCCCCCCCCCCCGCCCTCGCCTCGCGCCCCCCCCGCCCCCCCAACACGCTGCACTCACACCCGGAGTTAAAAATCAGGGCTTCAGACTTTTTTTTTGCAGCCCTTTACATACTTACCATTCCTGGCCGCAATGCAGTAGGACAACAACTCTGGTTGCAACTTACCAGTGAAACAATTGGCACACTGACTTCCTAAAACAGCTACACAAAAAAAAATCCACTAACAAACCCTACCTGCATCATGTTTTTTTTAATTTGTTCATTGGATGTGGGCGTAGCTGGCAATGCCAGCAATTTATTGCCCATCCCTAATTGCCCTTGAGAAGGTGATGGTGAGCCGCCTTCTTGAACCTCTGCAGTCCGTGTGGTGAAGGTTCTCCCACAGTGGGGAAAAGGCGGGAAAGTGGAGTTGAGGTAAAAATCAGATCAGCCATGATCTCATTGAATGGTGGAGCAGGCTCGAGGGGCCGAATGGCATACTCCTGCTCCTGTCTCTCTGTTCTTATGGTCTTATGGTGCTGTTAGGTAGGGAGTTCCAGGATTTTGACCCAGCGACAATGAAGGAACTGTGATATATTTCCAAGTCGGGATGGTGTGTGACTTGGAGGGGAACGTGCAGGTGGTGTTGTTCCCATGTGCCTGCTGCCCTCGTCCTTCTCGGTGGTAGAGGTTGCGGGTTTGGGAGGTGCTATCGGAGAAGCCTTGGCGAGTTGCTGCAGTGCATCCTGTGGATGGTACACACTGCAGCCACGGTGCACCAGTGGTGAAGGGAGTGAATGTTTAGGGTGGTGGATGGGGTGCCAATTAAGCAGGCTGCTTTGCCTTGGTGGTATCGAGCTTCTTGAGAGTTGTTGGAGCTGCACTCATCCCGGCAAGTGGAAAGTATTCCATCACACTCCTGACTTGTGCCTTGTAGATGGTGGAAAGGCTTTGGGGAGTCAGAAGGTGAGTCACTCGCTGCAGAATACCCAGCCTCTGACCTGCTCTTGTAGCCACAGTATTCATGTGACTGGTCCAGTTAAGTTTCTGGTCAATGGTGACCCCCAGGATGTTGATGGTGGGAGATTCGGTGATGTTAATGCTGTTGAATGTCAAGGGGAGGTGGTTAGACTCTCTCTTGTTGGAGATGGTCATTGCCTGTCACTTGTCTGGCACGATTGTTACTTGCCACTTATCAGCCCAAGCCTGGATGTTGTCTGCGGGCACAGACTGCTTCATTATCTGAGGGGTTGTGAATGGAACTGAACACTGTGCAATCATCAGCGAAGATCCCTATTTCTGACCTTATGATGGAAGGAAGGTCAGTGATGAAGCAGCTGAAGATGGTTGGGCCTAGGACACTGCCCTGAAGAATTCCTGCAGCAATGTCCTGGGGCTGAGATGATTGGCCTCCAACAACCACTACCATATTTGTTCCTATATATCATACACATGTATGTACACACACGGACAGGATGGACTTATGGACTGCAGGATGATCACTTGGATGTCACTGTATGTTCTCTTGACAGTTCGAACATCTCAACACATCCTCTATACTTGCAGGGCAAGGTGGCATAAAAGAGAAGAGAGCAGTTCAGATCTGGAAGAAGAACCCTGCAACTAGAAGCTCTTGATTGCCTTTAAGGAGACCATCTTGGAAATTTTTGCAATTGAGAACTTAGAAGGAGAGGAGCAGTGTAAAAGTGAAAGCTTCCTCAAGCTGAGGCTAATACCATCCTCTTCATGTTCTTGTTTCTCTCTTTAATCACTCAGGCATACACTCAAATGGACACAGTGGCACACATTATATTGCCATATAAGTAATCATTGAGGTGGTGTCATGCAGCTAGTATTCTAACAGCTGTTCCTCTTCGACACATGCCAAACTGTCAGCACTTCAAATGACAATCAGTCTTTCCCCCAGCCATGTCAGTAGTTGCTGATAGAAATCAGCGATTTTACAGCCCAGATACTTTTTAGTAAGTTTCTGTGGGACTTCCAGAGATTTTGTTGTGGTATATGCACGGAGTTTCACACATGTGTGACTTGGTGAAGTTTTGTGCATACACGAAAGGCAAATCCTTGTGTGCATGTGCAGAGGTTGGGGGATCACATGGATCCTACGCTGGCTCAGCCCAGATAGTCAAGTGGATTAAAATTAAAGCTCATGTCCCACTGCACTCTCAACATAACTACTTGTTTTCATATCATGGAAAAAGCCTCTAAGTTTCTATTTCACAGAAAAAGGGCCCAAATTAGGAAATGCTCATGAAAATTTTGGATTCTATGTAATAAAATGGAATTTAACTTATTTGTTCACTTTAAAGCAGTGACAATATTCAGAATTAAATTTTTAGCTTTTTTGGAGCTTTTGTCAGTTTAATAGGGTGGCCTGTAGGCTCTTCTATTTCTCAAAGTGTCTCCCAAGCACCCAGCATTACACTTCACCTAATGCAAGTACCAGCATAGGTACATACAACTCAGGTGCATTTAGGTAGGGAGTACCGGGATGAAGCCCTAGGCACAAGTGAAAAGGAGCAAGTGAAACTGACAGTGGAGAAGTATGAGCCTGTTGGTCAGAAGGTCAGCTCGTTTCCTTCCTCATCTGAAGAACCTCTGTATTCAGACCCTGTGAGGCTTGCTTAAAAAATGAGATGGCTATCTAAGTGTAATCATTTTATGTGGTTTCCTTTGAGACTGTACAAAGCACTTTGTAAACTGTAGTGACAATTGTGGAGGAGTCCACTAGCCGCATCTGTGCGGCCACACAGGAAAGTTTATTGGAGCTATGGAGCACGTGGCATCTGTAGTAGAGTTTTTAGCAACAGAGGTCCTAAGCACAGTGGTTGCAGGTCTTAATGAAAGCTCACACTGCTACTTTTACGGCCTTGTTCTGCAACCTACAATGGGCTCTTTTGTTCAGTTTCAACATGCTGGTGGGTTAAATGGAGAGAGCCATTACACAGAAATTCACTGCCTTCATTGCTCCCCAAAAGTTTGCTCCCAAGTAGATCATTGGGTTTGCTGAAAGTGTGCCCAGCAGCAGGGGCATGGCTGGAGTAGACACAAATACCAGGATAGGAAGTATAGTTAATTCTTTAGAAGACCGAAGGAAGGTATAAAGCGATATTGATAAGACAAGGGATAGAAAGTTGCATCTAGGCGAGTGTCTCCTCTATGAGAACTTGTCAACTTTTGCTGGTTGCAAAGCTAATCCTGTCATGACAGTCTCACAGTTTATTTTTAAGCTTTACACTTACAGACAGATGATTGTTACAGACAGGCCTCTTGGGATGGAAAAACTGTGGAGCATTCAGCTGACAACAGTGATAGAATAGAATCATAGAATCATAGAAGTTTACAACATAGAAACAGGCCCTTTGGCCCAGCATGTCCATGTCACCCAGTTTATACCACTAAGCTAGTCCCAATTGCCTGCACTTGGCCCATATCCCTCTATACCCATCTTACCCATGTAACTGTCCAAATGCTTTTTAAAAGACAAAATTGTACCCGCCTCTACTACTGCCTCTGGCAGCTCGTTCCAGACACTCACCACCCTTTGAGTGAAAAAATTGCCCCTCTGGACCCTTTTGTATCTCTCCCCTCTCACCTTAAATCTATGCCCCCTCGATATAGACTCCCTACCTTTGGGAAAAGATTTTGACTATCGACCTTATCTATGCCCCTCATTATTTTATAGACTTCTATAATATCACCCCTTAACCTCCTACTCTCCAGGGAAAAAAGTCTCAGTCTATCCAACCTCTCCCTATAAGTCAAACCATCAAGTCCCGGTAGCATCCTAGTAAATCTTTTCTGCACTCTTTCTAGTTTAATAATATCCTTTCTATAATAGGGTGACCAGAACTGTACACAGTATTCCAAGTGTGGCCTTACTAATGTCTTGTACAACTTCAACAAGACATCCCAACTCCTGTATTCAATGTTCTGACCAATGAAACCAAGCATGCTGAATGCCTTCTTCACCACCCTATCCACCTGTGACTCCACTTTCAAGGAGCTATGAACCTGTACTCCTAGATTTCTTTGTTCTATAACTCTCCCCAACGCCCTACCATTAACGGAGTAGGTCCTGGCCCGATTCGATCTACCAAAATGCATCACCTCACATTTATCTAAATTAAACTCCATCTGCCATTCATCGGCCCACTGGCCCAATTTATCAAGGTCCCGTTCCAATCCTAGATAACCTTCTTCACTGTCCACAATGCCACCAATCTTAGTGTCATCTGCAAACTTACTAACCATGCCTCCTAAATTCTCATCCAAGTCATTAATATAAATGATCTTGGAGAGCGTGGTAGGGCTGTGCTGCCCTATGCAGGCATTAGAAGCACTTTTTGGAGATGTCAATAGTTTGTTCTATGATCACTTTGGTAGAAGCTTGAGCATTGTATCTGCATTCAGTTTCTGACTGTGGATCTCACAAGGGTGGTATTAGCTAGGGCTGCAGAAGGTAGCCTTGGTCTCCTAGGAGCTATGCTGGAAGCCTGCCTTTTCCTTCAGGTAACCCAGATGTAGAGGATTGCCTTAAAATAAAAGAACTGTGACTGGTGTCTAGGAAGCAGGCAGTGCCCTGAATAATGCAATGCTGCTGGTTACCGAGTATCTGGATATCAATGGAGTGGAAGCTTTCACAGTTCTGGAACATCCTGAATGGTCACATGGTTGCCATCTATAACAATCTTGAATGTGGGCAATGTTTCAAAAGTGAAAAATTGCAATATATTGTCATTTTGCTGTTGCTTTTTTTTCCCTAGGGAAAGTGATGACGGTATTTTCCTTCTGAATACTGCATCAGTGATGTGCTTGATACATATGTACACTGCTGATTGATAGATATTGCAGATGTCTCCTATGGTAGTCTGGAAGGACCCAGAGATATACAAGTTTAGGACAGTTGTGATCTAAGACACCCACTGGTAGTGCAGTCCCTGTGATTATCTTGTCTACAGGTCAGCTTGCAGCAGATGGCACAACACTTGTCACTTCATAATGAGCCTTAGCTTTCTAAGACAATTCTCTTCTGACACTCTCAGATACCCACAGCTGCGTGTGTAAATACAGGTTCAGTGGATAATGGTGAGTACAGTCAGACTTCCTACTGCGCAGACAAACTTCCCTTGCATTCCTTCTTTTACCTCTTTCTTCAGCCAGAGAAGTAATGAATCGTTACCTACTTTTACTATGTTGCAGTACATTGTCATTCAGTTGTTGCAGCAATCAAAATTCAAGACAGTTCACCTTTGAAATGGTACTTCCTTAAAAGGCAAAATGTGACTAGCCTTTCATGTTCATGATAGGTGGAAAGGATATCATTAACAGGTATGTCAGCATTATTAACCTCCACAGTTCATTACCATCATAAAAAAAGAAAGACATGCATTTAGATAGCACCTTTCACAACCTCAGGACACCCAAAGTGCTTTACAGCCAATTAATCATTTTTAAAATGTAGTCACTGTTGTAATGCAGGAAACGTGGCAGTCGATTTGCACACAGCAAGCTCCCACAAATAGCAATGAAATAAATAAGCAGGTAATCTGTTTTAGTGATGTTGGTATGAATTGGGATGATTGTTGAGGGATAAATGTTGGCCAGGACATCGGGGGGAGCTCGCCTGCTCTTCTTTGAATGGTGCCATGGGATCTTTTACGCCCACCTGAGAGGGCAAATGGGGCCTCGATTTAACACCTCATCTGAAAGATGGCACCTCCAACAGTGCAGCACTCCCTCAGTACTGCACAGAAATATCAGCCTAGATTATGTGCTCAAATCTTTGGAGTGGGACTTGAACCCACAACCTTCCGACTCAGAGGTGAGAGTGCTACCACTGAGCTGACACTTATGGCATTTGGTAATAACACTGTAAAATCATTTATGTGAGGGCACTGGCTGCTCAGGTAAAAGGATCCCTGGGGAATCAGTCAATGCATAAATAGAGTGAAGAGTCCACAAAATGCAGGACCATAACATCTCCTGGCTCCTATACACCCAAAACTGAACAGCAGTAACAATGCTGCTGGTTGGAAAATCAACCTCCCCACCCCCGCCTTCTTCTTGCAAAAAAAGAGTCCATACAATCAGGCTCAGTAAATGCATGAATGTTCCTCCCTGTGGTCACCATAGGAGTCTAAACAGACTCTCAACATTAGCCCATGAAGTGACCAAATAAGCTTTCACTTCATTTTGAGGCCATTAACCTGACAGTTCATAACACAGATGTACGTTCTGCAACCAGTGATGGGTTCATCTAAAGTTATGTATTAAATGAATAATCCTGCTGGTCAGTGTCAACCTTCAGCCCTATTGATAAGATCTCGCAAAGCTTTAACAAATTGAAATCTGTGTTCAAGCTCCCAGTACAAATAGAACTGAGTTAAAAACCTCAGACAAGCTGTACTATAATTTCTTGAAATTGTATTCCAATAATTTCCATATGCCCAGAACATGAAAATGGTGTTCCATTATTCTGCACCTCTGATCTTGATACACATGCTGCTGCACCTGCAATTCACACACCCAAAATTCCTCATCACCAATAGCCTCTTGCCTTTAATGTAATCTAATGCATCATCGGCCACAGCTCGTGGCAGAAGCAGAGGGGGTAAAACATGATAAAGAACAGATAGTAAAGGATGAATTAGGCATCTAGGGGTCCTTCGTTTGTTTTGGGCCTTTGGATGCATTCATGGAATTGTCAGTCAGGTTCATAATGATCCCAAATCTAGATAAGAATTAAATGGACATCCCTGAATTCACCACCTGACCATCTGCAGTTGTCAAATGAAAGTTTGCTTGTAAAGACGAGGACCTCAATGAAAATTTTTAAACAATTACATGAATGAAAACCATAATGGGACAGAATTTGCTGTAGCAGGGCATCTAACGGCTTCTGCCATTAGTTAGACTTGCCCTGCACTCTTCAGCTCAAAAACATTTTGCCCATTAAGTTGCTGAAAGTGCGAACTGATAACAGTGCAGTGAGTGAAACAGGGCATCTGGGACCTGAGTGAACAGGGCAACGAACAGGGTATCTCCTTAATCAATGAGATTTAAGGAGTGGGAAATAAACAGCAGAAGGACTGAGAAGGAGGGTGAATGAAAGGAGGTGAATTCAATATCAAATCAGGTAAAGGAAGAGAAATAAAGAGAGGGAAAAAAAGATTGAATTAAGAGAGAGAGAAAAAAAGAGACAGAAAGGAAAAGTAAAAAAAATGGAATTTTAAAATTTGACATTTTGAATATCTTCTAAAACAATTCACCTGAAGGAATGAGACTCCACACTTGTAATAGTTAATTTTCAGTGCCAGAGATTGATTGGCAGTCATCAACACTTATCACATTGTTAAAAGGATTCTTATACTTGCAATCACTAGTCCTAAATATCTGCAGAGGGTTCAAGTGGTATCTATCACGCAAATACAGCAACTTCACAACATTCAATGCGTGTCATTGGTGAGGCAGACATGAAATGCTGTTTGCGTGGAGTGGCGCAACTCGGACAGCAACTTTCGGATATTCGCATTTAACCACGCATCCGCTCCTCGCCTGAAGTTGCTGTACCATTTACGCATAAATAACGGCGAGCGCCATTAGCCTCATTGCTATTTTGACAGCAAAATCTGGCTCTCTGAGTTCAATGCTAACAAATGCCCAGTAAAACGGATTTAATAGCCTCGATGTAATGGGGTTTCTTCCACCACTAAAAATCCACCGCGAGGCAAAATATCCACTTGACAAACTGCAGCCCGAGATTACAGAATGACTGCTGTTAAATGTAAAAGAAACCAAACTTTACTGACTGCCAATGGAGAAAGAGAAAATCATTGATAGTAATTAAGAATCAAGCAACCATGAAGACAGCCCTACAGAATATTGCAGTGTAAATATCCTTGTAAACATTTTGGAGCAGATGTTTAAGAACACTAATCACTCAACTTAGAGACAACAAAAATCTGATTGGCACAAAATATAATTGCAGACATTACCAACCCCCCTCCCCCCACCTTTTGAATTTCTGGAGGATAAAATTAGGAGGGGCAATATTTTCTTTTACAGGCATGTCAGTCATAGTTTCATGAAAAAACCCATTGAGCTTTTATTGCAATGTACTCAGGCAAGATAATGGCTTAAAGAAGCTAAATGCATTTTTGTTAATGTAAATTTAATATACTCTTATCTGCTGCAATGTTTAAGCATTTTTATTATGTGATTGATGGGAAATTCAGTTCCCTCATTCAGTCAATCCTTCCTCGCTTCATCTTGTCCCTGGCACATCTGTAAGTGAACTTTTCATTGACTTGGGCTGAAGCAGCTGTAGATTCTCATCTGCCCCTGTGTATAATGATGGCTCTGACAAGATAGGAGGATTGCTACTACATGTTTGAGGGCTTCAAAATAGAAATTAGACTTTATTTTTTCCTGTAGCAGATTGTTGATGGCAGGATCAATACCAGCAATTCTACTGAAAATGATGCAAAATTAAGAAATAAAACTTTAAAGGTTTGGGAAGGGGGGAGGAAGATTTGATTTTGGTATTGTTAACTTTGATTCAAATTCATCTCTTACCGTGCCTTTCATCCAAAATATAACTGCAGGATGGAAATCAAAAGCTGCTGCAATTGAGCTGAACTTTCCCCAACTGGGGGAGGGGAAGCGATAGGGAGGAAAGGAAACCATCCTGGATTATCGCTTCCGTTTATACGGTGTTTCCTACTAGTTGCCTTGCATGTGTGTGTGTTGGAGAAGGACAGGACCAGGTTCAGTTCTGATGCTTTCCATGGTTGAATAACCTGCTGGTATTTATGTTCCAGGTTCATCCATGAGCAATTGTTGTAGAAGTACCAGAAAGCTGCCATTGCCTGTGGGGAATATAACCAGCATGAGCCACTGGAAGGAAGAGAGTCCCCTTGCTGCTATTTTAGCAGAGGCATTAATCCACTTGGACAATGCCAAATGGACAAATGTCTGTAGTAAGATCGTTGACACATGGATCTCAAAGGGCTGTGGTAACTGTTTGTATTATTCCACAGCAGACTTTCAAGGCCAATATAAAATCTAGTTTCATTTTTGGAATAATGAACAGTTCACAACAATGAAAACATTTTCATAGTAAAAAGATTCCATTTCTGCACAACTCAGAAAAGCCTTCCAATATCTACTGATGCTCGCTGACAACTCTTTGTCCCAAATGAGCTGATTGGGGTCTTTCATTAGAGTGTGGATAGCCCTTTTTAAAAAATATTTGTTCTTTGCAAAAATAGCTCTCTGTGGGTCACCAACTACTTCCTAGCTCGGAAGAGCAGGCAGATGATTTATTCCCAGGCTTTGCCCATCCCAACTCAAGACACCACCACAATACACACAAGAGTGGCAAGTTGGGTGTAGAAAAGTGGAGAGAAAAGGACTGCTCTATTTTTTCCCTATATGTATGTCGTACTCAAGCCAATGGCCACACTTCTACCTCATCTGTGACCCATAGCCAATTTAGATGGACAGCTGACTGTGGACTCTTCACAGAAACTAATGGGTAACTGAGTATAGTTAAATGTATCACATACACTGACCAACTCACCCAGTGCCATTGGACACAGTCTCAGAGATCAAGAGTGCCAATCCATTGCGCACCGCAGAGCATCCATGTGCTGCTGTCCTGGTGGTATGTTGTTGGTTTTTGCTATGATCTAATGACAAAACTCTTCATCAGAGGCCTTCTAACCAAGAAGAACTTGGCCACAATCCAATAAAATGGAAAACATCAATTTTAGAAGTTAAATTTTTAGGAGTGATAAAACCAGTGAAACTGGATATGCTGTTTGTACTAATTCCAGTTTAGCTTGTTAATTGCAGTGATTTACAAATTTCAAATGATCCACATCAAACCATTTTTGTACTTGCAATAATACACAAAGTCTTGATTTTGATGCTGGCCCATCAGCCGTTGAACTGCCGATGAAGTGTCCTTCACCAATTTGCAGTACTAAGTCAATCACATGCTGACCAATCAATCTTTCACTTGTTACATGATTCACTGTTATAGTTATATAATGGCTCAAAGTAGTGTTCACCGCAGGTAAATATTTGCTGCGGAAAAATGTGAGCCGCAAGATAAATTTGCACACAATGGAAACGGACCAAATGTGACTCGCTTAGATCAATTTCATTTGTGAAAACAGCCAGTTACACATTAGAACTGTGCTCTATTGTGCTATACACAAGTTCAGCTGAGTCCTTTTTTAAACAGGGGAATGAGGAGATTTCAATTAGAGATTATCCATCCACAGCAGCAACTCAATAGGTGCAGCAATCTGCATAAGGTAAAATTGGTAATTAATTCAATGGTCAATAAAGGCATCCAGCAGGATAAACTCAAAATGCATCCTTGAAGAGAGTCACTTACTGTTTTTCTCACTGATTTCTTCAAAAATTAACATTGGTAACTGATAGCAAGAGCAATCAACACTCATAACAACGAAATAGCATGAGCCTTTCAGAACTTGGGTATGGCAAGCATTGTTATCCATTCTTGTTATGAGAGAAGCAGTATGATGACAATGAATATCTATTTCAATTTTCACATACATAAATACACCACTGCTGATTTCTAAGGTTAGCCAAACAGAACAGAATAACAAAGAAAGATTGTTTTATGATCATGTGGCTCCAGTTCAGAAACAGATGACCAAGCAATCAAACTGGGAGCCATTAAGAAAACTAAACGCAGGTACACCAACAACAACTTGCATTTATATAGTGCCTTTAAAGTAGGAAAATATCCCAAGGCACTTCACAGAATTGTAATCAGACAACAATTGACACGGAGGCAAGAGGCAGATATTAGGTGCGTGACTAAAAGTTTTAAGGAGGTTTTCAAAGGAGGAGGGAGAGGCAAAGAGGTTTAGGGAGGGAATTTCAGAGCTTAGGGCCTAGACGGCTGAAGGCACAACCACCAATAGTAGAGCAAAGGGATTGGGGGATGCACAAGATTCCAGGGTTGGAGGAACGCAGAGTTCTCGAAGGGTTGCAGGGCTGGAGGAGGTTACAGAGATAGGGAGGGATTTGAACAGAAGGATGAAAATGTTAAAATCGAGCCGATGGTGGACTGAGAGCCAATGTAGGTCAGCGAGTACAGGGGTAATGGGTGAACAGGGCTTGGTGCAGGAGAGGATATGGGCAGCAGAGTTCTGGATGAGGTTGGAAGATCGGCCCGCAGAGCATTGGAATAGCCAAGTCTGGAGGTAACAAATGTATGGATACGGTTCATAAGGAAACAGTCAATTCTTTATACTAACTTTTAGCTTTTGCTTGCTAAGTGAGTTTCTTTTAGAAGGCTGGAAATGTTCGTTTTGTTTCCAGTGAAATTAAAAGTTACCAAACAGAGATTTTAGCTGATAAGCATTCAGTTACAAGCTTTCTTTGTCCTAGCAGCTGTCCACCTAGGGATTAACTCCTCCAAGGACACATCTGTGCAAGGCAAGTGATAACTCACCTGTTGAAGAGTCTTGGGTCTCTGTAACTGTCTCCAGTTGAATGACTTGATTGACAGTTCAGTCAAGGTGAAGATTTGGCAGTGATTCTTGTTAAAACTTAAGTCCAGCTAATTGGACAAGGTAATACTTTGAAAGGTGCCGATTCTGATGTGGCCAGAGTGAAAGAAAGGTATAAAAAGGGTGTTAGAAAAGATACTTCAAAATTCGACAAGGTTTAACTAGCCGTTCCCCTCGAACTCGAAACCTGTAACGCTACGAATTCTCCGGTAATTCGTTTTTACTCTACCTATCTCAAGTATATGTGTAATTATTATTGGTAATTGTTAGCATTGTATATGTGTGGTTATTGGTAATAAGGTTGTCATTGTATGCTTAATTCCTATGAAATCCAATAAATGCCTTTGAACCCCATTGTCTTGTGGAATAATGTAAACCTATAAGTAAGAACATCCATTCCCTAACAGTCTCAGCAGCAGATAAGCTGAGGCAGGTGCGGAGATGGGCAATGTTACAGATTTGGAAATAGGCGGTTATTGTGATGGAGAGCATATGGCGTTGGAAGTTCAGCTCAGGGTCAAATAAGACGCCAAGTTTGTGAACAGTCTGGTTCAGCCTGCGACAGTCGCCAGAGAGGGGGATGTAATTGGTGGGGAGGGAACGGGGTTTGTGGCGTACTTTAATATGTCTGAAATGATCTATGTCTTTTCTCTCTCTTTCAAACACATATACACGTCTGATGAAACCAGTCACCATAAGAAGAAGAAACCTAAAATATGTTCTGGTAGTCTGCTCCAATTCACCTGATAAGGGAAGGTTTAGATTACAATATTGAAGCAAGAATCAAGATATTTTTGGACAATGTTATTCAACCACTATCATCCTTGAAAAGTATAAGTAATACAATTTGAAATTGAACCAAGGTATTGTATTAATCAGTACATGACAATGAAGCCCATATTTAATCGAGAGTCTAGATCCGTTATAATGCGATTCTCATTTCATAGCTTTTGGTCTTAATCTTTCTTTCCCTCTGATGTCTCTTCAAATCCTAGTCAAAAGCCTAAAGCGAGGGTACAAGTTAAATGTTTCTTCGCTCACAGCATAGTGGACTTGTGGAACAGACTCCCAGAGAAGGTCACTGATATAGGATCAACTGATACCTTCAAAAGGGAGCAGGTTCAGTATCAGTTGAAAATTTATGGAACAATGAACTGTTTATCCCAGGGACTAAGAGAGCTAAAAGATAAGATTTGTGCAATGCTCTTAGTCACTATGAGTCACTGGATGTTGGACAAAACATACCGGATTAAAACCACCTAACCTAGCAATCATATTCAAAAAAGGTGCTAAATGTAGGCCAGTCAACAGGTAAAACAATAGAATCAATTATCAAGAGGAAAATTGATGACCTGTTTAATATTTAGTAAAAAAAACAGCCATCACAGCTTCAGAAGAGGAAGGTCTTGCCAGACCAACACCTTTGACCTTTCCAAGAAAGTGACATCCCAAGTGGAGTGTGAAAAACGAGATGTAGGTGACCTGGATTTCCAGAAGGTCTTTGGTGAAGTTCTGCATGAAAGGCTTCCATAAAAGCTGAAAGTGATGAGCACGAAAGGGAAACTTAAAAGTTGATAAGAAATTGCCTGAATAAAAACAAACAGCAGGTACTCGATAAGCAACTGATGTTTTATGAGGAGAGGGGGTGGAAGTACTAAATGGAGTGCCCCAGGGCTCAGTACTGGAATCCTTACTGTTTCTAATCTATATTCACAACTTGTACTCAGAAACTTAATGCAAACTGTTTACATTTGCAGAGGATAGTAAAGTAAAGGAGAGCATTCGAATTTGATAAAGAAGTCAGGGACATACAAAAGGAGTCAGGTAAAATTTGTAAATGTGCAGAACAGTGGCAGGTAAATTTTAAGAAGAGAAAATGGAAAAGCAAATGGATGCCATATGTGTACTTTGAATGGTGCAGAACTAAAGCTGATGTTGAAAGAAAATCGAGGGAGCATTGATAATCATTTCAGCAATTAACCCATTAAACACTGTGGTGGAGCAATAAACAATGCCTGTGGAATGCTGAACTATATTGTAAAATCAGAAGATGTCAGGCTAGAACTTGAAAATCTCTGGACATACCACACTACAGGGGTAAATTTCCATGGGCTGGGTGGGGAGGGGGATCTCCCGGGCATCTGCCATAACTTCGAGAGAAGAACCATGGAAATCCTGATAATCAGCGTAAACGGCATGTACTCCATTTTTCTGGGATGTCTGCGGTTCTCCCGCTGAAATTACAGTGGACGAGCCGGAGACACCCCTTGCAGAAATTCACACCCCCCACCTCCCTGTCCCCTTTGAATATTGTATCCAGTTTTGCTCAATAAATCACAAGGGAAATATTCAAGCCCTGAAAGGTTATTAGAACATGGAATGCTTTATCACAAGTGGTTATTGAGGCAGAGACTATAGCATCATTTACAAGGAAATTGGATTACTATTTGAAAAGGAACAATATAAATGGATATGGACAAAGGGCAAGTAAATGGCACTCCAGCTGAAGTTGTACTGCCACAGGCATGATGGACTGAATTGCCTTCTTCTGTAACTTCCAAATTCAATGGAGTGCATAAAAGACTGAAAAGCTGATGTCTACTGTCAGAAAATTGAGTGATGGAGAAAGACTGGAAAAATTGTGGCTCTTCAGCTTCGAAAGGAGGCAATTGAGAGCGGACCTTATAGAGGCGTATGATGTTACATTTACACTGTTTAGCATTCTCAGACCAGTGGCTGCAATGTCAGTTCCACCCTAACAGTATCTGATTTACACGGCCTGGCTTGAACTCTAGTTCTCCTGCTTAGTACAGCACATAGTGCATGCATGATTCCACGCATATTCCAAGCTTTTCTTCCAGCAGCTGAAATGTAAATGCTTATAGATTACAGCATCTGCACTCTTAACATGTAAATTAACTCCAGGAATTTTTAACAGAAACATTCAAAAGGGAGCCCACCCCAACTACTGCCAAGGCACTTTTGAACCCAGTTTGATACCACGCTGGAATTACAGTCACCACAGTGTCAAACTCAAGTGATGCGAGACTAACCTCTTCAGGGAGTCTCATTCAGCGTTTCTCCAGAGTTAGGCCTGGTCCCGGCTCCAGATTTATATCACAACTGGTGTGTCAATGCAATGGCAGCGATGATAGAACTAAAGTACAAACATATCCACATGGTAGCGGAGTCCAACTTGTGGTCTCTGTGCCTCAGCAATTCAGCCCCTAAAACCCAGGCAACCCAGTCCTATTTGTGCTTCTCCGTTGGTCTGTCCTGTTTTAATGGTGTGAGCTTTTAAGTTTGGAAAGAGCTGTTTTGAGCACGGTTGCCTCATTGCTGGATAAATCCTAAACACCAAGGAACACCAAGATTTGTTACTATCAGCAATTGGAGACATATGGAAATAAATGGGAACATAGATTTAAACCACTAAGGTTCCACAGGATTCATATATGTAGGCCCACAAAGACAAAACCTTGGGACATTCTTGTCCAGAGGTACTAAATGGTATACAACGGGTAATGTAAATCCAGATCAGTATTTCAAATTAAACCGTGACATTAGAACAAGGAATGGGGGGGTGGGTAGCCTAAACCAATGAAAAGCCAATTAAAGAAGAGCTTGTTCATGGAGAGAATAATCAGCATTTGGAATGGTCTTCCAGAGAGGGTAGTGGAGGCAAAACCCTTGGAGATCCGTACAAGATTCATTTGGAGGCTGTGATGAGATGGATTACGTTTCCCCCTCCTCCCACTGAAAGTTGGATTGAATGAAATCTCCCCACCCCATCTATATTATCTTGTGATCATGCAATCACCAGCTAACCTGCCTCAACAATGTGCTCACAAACTCCCACATACCCAAATCAAAGAACTGCAACGGCTTCTTGTGGAATCCATGTTAACCTTGCCCCAAAGCAATTCCTCACAAAATAACAAATGCAATAGAAAAATCAGAGATATTATGTTACATAACTCGAGCTTGTGATATCAAAAATAAACTAAATGTGTGAGGCCTAGCACAGAGGTTGCGTGAATTGTGTTTCTAATTTTACTTAATTGCTTGTTTTTTTTGACAAACCGCCAAACTTAAGTCACATATCCTCAATAAGAACTACATCCCTGAACATTTGACTAAATGTAATTGACTGAAGTTCAGCTAATAGTAAAAATAATTACCCCTGTTCCTTTGGAAATTATGTTAATTGATAGTAGAACTGAGCCCAATATCATAAAAATGCAGCCTTTTTTTCTGAAAGAAAACATTAACTTAGGCCAAGACTGCAGTTTTGGGGCTATAATTAGTAAAACTACACATGTTCTTCGCGTAATTAAAAAAAATGACCTTCAGTTCGCAATATCTGCACTCAGATTTTGGATTCAGGCTCCGCAGGCCCAGGGGCTGAAATTCCCCTGTTAATGAAAAGCGGGAGAATGCCTGTTCTTCTCTGTAATTAATGACTTGCAAAAAAAAATCACTGAAGCGCACAGCTTGGATATGCACCATATTTGAGAATATGATTTTGTTAGGGGGTTGTTAACTACGCAAAAAAAAAGGCATTCTCCTGTTTTTCATTAAAATGGGAGTTTCTGCCCAAACACCCCCCCTCCCCCCCCCCCCCCCAGCCCCTATCTCCCTCAGTCAATTGTATGACATTTAAGGTCGCTCGCTGAAGGCTTTAGCCCTAAGGGGCAGTCCGATATTTGCAGGTTCTAAATTAAACACGAACACATGACAGGTATGGCCATCGCTTGTGTCCTTGACACACAACAGACACTTCACATTTTCCAGTCCAGAAGAAATGTTGAACTGAGCAATGTGTACCTTTTTAAACGAGTGGAGAGTGCCCTGGGGGGAACTGGATAGAAACAAGAAAGTAATGGTTTTGGACTTTAATCATATACATCATTTTAATTGTCAGTGTTTGGGGGTCATCTCTTTCCTCTGCGGTTAGAGAAAGCCAATTAATATTGAGGATGTTTCTGCTTCCTATTGCAGGCTTGTGGCAGGTTTCAGCCAGAAGGTATTAGCCTGCTGGATGACAGGCCAGTAAGCGGCTGGGATGCATGGAATGTGAAATGGGAGCAAGCTGACGTTAAAAATACATTCTCCAATTTCCTAAATTAATAGCGCTCAGTAAATGTATCTGACAATCAATGGAGAACTTTTAAATATTTATACTACTTAACAAAAGAGGCACCACCAGCCACGCAAAAATATTAGACAAGGTCTAAAATCATGGAGCAATATAATTCTTTGTGGATTAAATCAATGGAGGGAAGATTTCATCCATGTGCTGAATGTAGTCAAATTGTTAATGTGTTTCTAAAGAACGCATTCACGATTGCGCTACGTTTAGCGCACAGAGGAAATCTTCCCCCTTTCCCCTCATTGCTGCAGAAAGTGCAATGCATTGCTTGCATGCACGTGACAAAACAACAAAAATGACACACAGAGTTTCGAGATTCTTCCGGACCCCCTCCCCGCAACTCACTTTTGGGGTTACTGTCCCTATCAAGTACTCCTAGGTTGGGTATCGCACAGCAAGATGCAGACTTAAGCTCTTTCTGCTCTGCCCCAACAATATGGAAAAGACCCAAACAACATCATCCTTGATGGGACTTTTCCAGGGTTCCAGGAGTATCATGTCAAGTCATATCAAGTCAGGACTGTAATGGAATACTCACCACTCGCCTGGCTGGCTGCAGTCACAACATTCAGGACAGGGCAGTCCAGTTGATTGGTACCCCTGCCACAGGATTCAATATCCATCCACTCCATCACTGGCACACCATGGCTGCAGTATGTATGATCTACTGGAGCAACTCATCATGGTTATGTTGGTATAACTTCCCTCCCTGCGACCTCTACCACTGAAAAGGACAACAGCAGCAATGTTGTGGGAACGCCAATCACATCCAAGTTCCCCTCTAATTCACACACCATTCTGACTTGGACACATATCACCATTACTTCATCATCGCTGGATCAATATCCTGGAATTCCTTACCTAACAACAACGACAACTTGCATTTATATAGCGCCTTTAATGCAGTAAATAATCCCAAGGCACTTCACAGGAGCGATTATCAAACAAAATTTGACACCGAGCCACATAAGGAGATATTAGGTCAGGTGACCAAAAGCTTGGTCAAAATGGTAGGTTTTAAGGAGTGTCTTAAAAGAAGGATAGGGAGGTGGAGAGGTGGAGAGGTTTAGAGAGGGAATTCCAGAGTTTAGGGCTTCGGCTGCTGAAGGCATGGCCGCCAATGTTGGAGCAACTAAAAGTGGGGATACGCAAGAAGCAAGAATTGGAGGAGTGCAGAGATCTCGGAGAGTTGTAGGGTTAGAGGAGGTTACATAGTTAAAGAGGGGTGATGTCATGGAGGGATTTGAAAATAAGGACGAGAATTTTAAAATCGAGGCATTTCCAGACTGGGAGCTCTGTGGGAAGCAGAGTTTTCAATGAGCTCAAGTTTATGGAGGGTGGAAAATTGGAGGCCAGCCATGAGAACATTGGAATAGTCAAGTCAAGAGGTAACAAAGGCATGAGGTAACAAGTCTAGAGGTAACAAAGGTGAACTGAGGCAGGAACAGTGACGAGCAATATTACGGATGTGGAAGTAAGTCTTGGTGATGAAGCGGATATGTGTTGGGAAGCTCATTTCAGGGTCAAATAGATGTCAAGGTTGTGAACGGTCTGTTTCAGCCTCAGATTGAAGACAATGGCTTCGGTCTTCCCAGTATTTAGTAAAAGGAAATTTTTATCCATCCAGTACTGGATGTTGGACAAATCAGAGACAGTGGAGGGGCCAAGGGAGGTGGTGGTGAGGTAGAGCTGAGTGCGGTCAGCGTACATGTAGAATCTGATGTTGCATTTTTGGATGATGTCGCCAAGGGGTAGCATGTAGATGAGAAATAGGAGAGGGCCAAGAATAAAGCCTTGGGGGACTTCAGAGGTAATGGTGTGGGAGCAGGAAGAGAAGTCATTGTAGGTGATTCTCTGGCTACGACTGGGTAGATAAGAATGGAACCAGGTGAGCGCCATCACAATTGTGGGAGCACCATCATCACAAGATCTGCAACTCTTCAAAGAGAAGGCCCACCACAACTTTTTCAGGAGAAGTGGGGATAGCAAATCAATGTGGCATTGTCCACATCACAAGAACAAATAATAATAAAAAAACATTTAATGATCTATATCTGTTCATCTCCTTGTATCCCCTCATCGCACTGTCTAACCAGATAATTATCCAGCTCCTTTTTAAAGATGCCAGTTAAAACAGCATTAGCTGCTTCACTTTGGAGGCTATTCCCATATTTCCACAACTCTGAAGGAAAAAATATTTGAATCTCACAAGTTTGTAGAAACTTGGAAGTTAGATAATTGTACACTCGGGCCTCTGGTTCTGTGCTAACAGTGTAATAACCTGTTTGCATCTACAATATCCATTCCATTTAGCATTTTTCCCTTGAAATTCTGGCAGCTGAGGGAAACTCCCAGGTTCTGCCCATTCCTTTGTGGTGATGGAGCAAACTATTATCGCCGTAGTAAAAGTTTCTGAGTTGTCAGGAATATCTCTATTACTTACTAAATATAAAATAAGCAATTTTAAGTAAAAATTGAACACTTTGAGGGGGATTTTAACTCCTACCGCGTGAAACTGAAGTTAAAGTTGAGAGGCTCTTTCTCCTGCTACAATAGCACTTTTTTCTAAATGACCTATTGGGCTCGATTTTCGCACCCGCGATTGGGTGCGTTCGTGGCAGGGGGGCTGCGAAAATCGGGGATTCCCGGGACGGGTCTGGATCCCAGCTCCAACCCACCCACTTCCAGGTTTCCCCACTGACGCACTGACATGCGCGCGCAGCCCCCGCACGTGGGACTCCCGCAGGCAATTAAAGCCGGCGGGGTGCCACTTAAAGTACTTGAACAGGTACTTCAGGCTGTTTACAGACCTGATTGACCTGTTATTTTAGCAGGGATGGGATTTTGCAACTGACTGAGACTGTTTCCCGTACTGGGGGAAACACTCCCAGTTCAAATGGACGTGTTGCAGCCATCAGCCTGTGGCAGCAGGGTGGGGGGGGGGGGGTGGGGGGAGACCTTCACTCATTGCAGGAGGCCACTCTGTCACTTGGGACAAAGTTTGGCCTCCACCACCCTGCTCCTAACAACAAAATTCACCAACATGCACACTCACCCCGATGTCCAGACACATGTACCTACCTTGCGGACCCCCTCAGATGTACATCTTCCGGATGGGGGCCGCAGTAGCTGCAGTCATGACCTCCTCGGAGGGCGAACAGCATCACCAGCCTCGCCGGCCACACTGCCCACCTCTGACACGTGGAGCTCCACAACACAGTGCTGTGACACATCCACCTTCACAGCAGGAGGGAGGGCAACCACAGAGAGAGATGCGTCGCAGAGGGCACTACCCTCGCCACAGGGTCCACAGACCGAGACTTAGCTTCCCGGACCTCTCTGAGCAGCAGTGCACTCGGAGGCTTAGAGTCACTCGACATGTCGTCGTGGACATCTGCAGCCTCCTTCATGCTAAGCTGCTCCCGGCTGGCCTGAGCACCATCTTCTTACCTGTCGCTGTCAAAGTCACCACTGCCCTCAACAAATTCTCCTCCGCATCCTTCCAGGGTGCCACCGGGGTCATCACTGACGTCTCTCCGTCGTCTGCACAAAAGAGTTCTGCAAATACACCTACACCCACTCTGCAGTGACACAATGGGTGGCATCAGTTGTGGATCTTCATTGTGATCCTCAGGAAAGGGCATTATTGCACAAACCAGACAAGATTCGCAAAGATGTGGCAGTAGTGGTGCCAATATAATATGTAATGTGAGTTGATCAGAAATTAAATATAAGTAAAAACCATGACAAACCCTGAAACACCCTTGTGCATCCCCTTCATGCTCATGGCACGTTTGCCTTACGCTTCCGACTGCACATATATGATGCATGCCCTGTGGCTGCAGCACAGGTAGTGGCAGGTTGAGTGAGGCTGACCGTGAAAGAGATGCATGAGAGGGTGAGCATGAGATAGAGCCATGAGATTGTATGAGGATTGGGTTGAGTGGTAGTGGCGGGATGAGTACTGGCGAGGTGTGTAAATGCAGGTAAGATGAGGATGAGCTTTGAGTGGGTGTGAGGAGTGATGTGACAGAGTAGTGTTAGCAGTGCAGAAGGAGATGTGGGGTGGGGGCGGTGATGTGGCAGATGGAGTGTAGGGGAATGAGTAAGTGTACTCACTTTGGCTGACCTACTTAGGTCATTGCAGCGCCTCCTGCACTGTATGCAGGTGGGCGATATGTTGGTGGTGCAGGTGACCTCCTCTGCCACCTCGAGCCAGGCCTTCTTGGTGGCAGAGGCAGGCCGCTTCCTCCCGCCCGGCGGGGGGAAGATCTCTGTCCTCCCCCTCCTCCTCACCCCATCCAATAAGAGCTGGAGTGATGCATCATTAAACCTGGGAGCAGCCTTCCCCCTGGGCTGCTCCATGCTGTAATTTTTCCTATTTCCTGCAGCATCAGTCAGTGGAGGACTGCCCCTTTAAATAGAGCTCCTCCAGCTGACAGACCTTACTGTGCATGCGCAGTCCGCCCGCCGCGCAGCTTAGCAGCCCAATCGACCCCCTGCCGCGAACCGGCCGCCATGGTAATATCGGGCCTATTAATTCTACTCCTTTCTTCTTCTTTTAAAGTAACTTTTAACTTCTTTTCCTACTCAGTTTCTTCTTCAGTCTGGCTTCCATCATCCACATATTAGAACTGGTAGCAACTGCACAATTTTCATTGGCTAAAAAAAAGTTTCAAAGGTTGTTTTTCAAGCCAATCAAAAGCTCAAGGTTTGATGAGTGCACAAGTTAATATTGAACATGTTAAAAAGCTCTTCATAATTTGAAGCACTAAATCCTCAAATCATCCTCCTCTCTCCTCTCTGAACTATCTCCAATGCATCACGAGGTCATCAACTTATGAAACAAAATTGTTTCTTACCGTTCCACAAATAAAAAGCTGGTATCAGTAAAAGTAACCATGAAGCTGTCGGATTTTGTAAAAACCCAACTGGTTCACTATTGTCTTTTAGGAAACTTGGCCTGCCCTATATGTAACTCCAGGCCCACATCAATATGATTGACTGTTAATTGGCCTCTGAAGTAACCTAGCAAGCCATTCAGTTGTATCGAGGGCAAGTAGGGATGGGCAAATGGTTAACAAATGTTGACCTTGCCAGCGATGCCTATATCCCAAGAATGAATGTTTTAAAAACCCTACCAGATTCGCTATAATATGGGGTTCATGCAGCAATGCAGGATGAGCATTGAAGGGCCTGCTGGTCTTTTCTCACCCTTCCTTTCATAGGTATAAAATTTTAGCTAAAGATGCTTCTGAACTGCACAAAACACCATGCCTGAACTAAACCTCAGGAGCTCACTGTCCTGTACTACCAGATCGTAGTATAGCCACATCAAGGGGTACACAGTGGTTTCTCCAAAATGGCTGATCCTCAGAGAATAAAACCATTTCTTCTTCCTGAAGGATGGGGTAAACTTATGACAACAGTCAGTGTGCGCTATAAACAAAATAAACCAGGGGATTCAGTTTATGGAAAAGTGTAACCAGGAACCAGCCTCTTGCTCAAAGTCAATGAATTATGCACCAGAAGTCACTTTATTTATTAGTCAACTACCAAATCCTATCAGGCGTTATTTTAAATCATCCAAAAGTACAATATAGTCTATTTGCAATAACTTAAATTTCCATGAAAGCAAAGCCTTGTTTGACCAGTCTTGCCATTACATTGAGGAATCTAAAAAGTTGGGTTTGTGGAATCATTAACTTACGGCAGTATTCTTGCTGTTGCGCAGTATTTTACTGCAGTTCTATGATAATGCAATTGGAAGAGGGAAACAAAAGACTTGTATTTATATAGCGCCTTTTACAACTTCCGGACGTCCCAAAGCGCTTTACAGCCAATGAAATACATTCAATGAGGAAACCTTGCTGACACAAGAAATGTTATGAAACAATCATTTTAAAATCCATAAGAAAACACTGCCATCTTTTTCAATACGAGTATCAAAAAAATTGTAGATCATCCAGATTGGGGGACATGGTGTGAAATACAAGGTGTCATCATAAGAGGCAATGTTTTTATTCAGTTGCACACAATCCCCTTGACATTCAATTAGCAGTCTTTTTACGTCAAGTAATCAGTTACCTAAAGCTCACCTGTCAGAAGCGCATGAAGGCTGTTATCAGTGACAGTAAAATAGATCCTAAAACATAATAAGAAAGCAACACAATTAGCTGGTGTGCAAAGGTACCAATAAACACTTCAGAAATATGTTGAAGACCAACAGCTTGAGAACACATGAGAACAGCTGCTCCACACTTGGAGTTGGTTGGCAATTTTTCTAGACAAAGAACTAAGCAATGATCATTAAAAGCAGAAGGATTGTGGTAATGGTGTTTCTGCGCTGCAAATGCGGCACCCTGTAGGATTTAGCAACCTTGAAATTATCGCAAAATGCATCAAGTTTGGAATAAATCAAACCTCAAATGAACTAGGTGGACATAAAAGTGCAATATTGGTGCCTAGAGGGAACAGTTTCATCTGTAGAAGAACTTAGAAACCATGTGAGATCTTGACCTCAATTTTGGTTAAGTGAGCTGTCCGTTTTCAGTTAACATTTTGTTCACTTCTCAGGAGCATTCTGCATTCTCAGATCAGAAGCAGCAAAACAAAATTATTAACTTTGTTTAGAGTTTTTGCATTCTTTTACTTGTCTGACTCTGAAGAGCCATACATTCTGAGAGCCAATAAAGGCAGAAGTGCAGTGCCACCCCATTCCAGTCGGGGGTGGGGCCTGCGATTTGAGGTGAACATGGATGTACCGGATTTGAGGTGAGTGCCATCTTCCGCCCGCCTGCCTGCCAACATTTGAGGTGAGTCCGGAAAATGGAGGGGGGGGGGGGGTGGAGTATATTTCCCAAGGGAATCCTTGGGAATTCTGTCCAGCTCACCTGTGTTAAGGCTAGCAGATCCCACGCTTGCTAAGAGCAAGCATGGGTTCTGTTATGGGCCTTAGTGGGTTCTAAAATAAATAAGGCACACTGAAATCAGTCTCAGAAGGTTCAACTGGCATTTCCAACATGACGCTTTGCCTCATAACTAGCAGCTTTGAAATTTTTTAGCTACCAATTAGGTCCTCCATACCCCTGGGAAAGCATTGTGCAGTTCTGAGGTTCCACCAGCACTGTGGGCAGGTGCCTTTATTGTGTCTCTACAGGCACAGGCCGCCCGCTCCAAGTATGAAAACAACCCTGTCCCCGAGATATGGGACCAGGTCAATGGCTTGGCACAAAATGGCAGTCGGAAGTCCTGCCTGATCACACTTCTGTCCCCTAGAAAGGGTCCATGGGATTTTGGGCCCTACACGTCTTCATGTCGTGTTTGTAAAAAAATCTGGTACTTCTACAAGAGTTTACGTAACTATTCTTTCTTTAAAAATCCAACAAGCAATGCAAAGCATAGAATTGGCCTCAGCTGCGGTGAAGCCTATTGTTCAAACCTCTCTATCATCCTTGGCTGACGATCAGTCGAATCTTGACTAAAAAGGAGGAAAATGCGGGAAGGAAAGATAAATATCAATTCTATAATGAGCTCCTGAAAGAAGTAACATAAGTAATTAACACCGATCACTTCAATCATATTCAGCTTTTTAAAAATTATTGTGACAGACCCAATTTTCTTCAGTTCAAAAAAAATCTAATGTTCAGCCTCCTTTAATTACTGAGGTATGATGTTTTCCAAAGCCAAGGTTCCCAAACTTTAATCAGAACCAGTGTTAATGCCATTGCCGTTGCTTATTGTGGATTCTCAACTTGTTATCTGGATCACAAATGGAAAATGACACATGTAGTCCGACCACCTGTGCTAATTTGGTCTGAACTTCTGTATCCAAGCCAGTGACACAGCTCATGAAAACACAGCTTTGCATTCAGCCAGCAAACCCAGCTACTGCAAGCAAGCAAACTCTGACGAGAACTAACAGGGTCAAGGTCTCCTCGAAGCTCAACTGAATAATGCATGTCAGCAAAAGATTAGACACAAGAGGCTCAGTGCTTACATGAAGCCTTTAGCATATTATTTATAAATAATAATTCCTACCTTTAAGATCACTTCAACATAATTCATCAAACCTTCAGAATCAATTTAAACATGAATACATCTAGTTTAAGCAAATGAAAAGCTAAAAGTGTGCTACAGGTTTAATGTGGGGTTCTCCACATTTTCATCTACAAAGATTCTCCAAAGGGAGATAATCAAATGCGCACACACCTTTGATTATCATTTGCTGTTATACCAGTTAACTACAACTTCTTCCGCGCGATAAGAAATTACCATAACATTACATTGTTTCAGGCTTTATAAAGCCCTCATTTTACATTATTATAGATGAGCAGACAGATTGATCAGCTAAACAAGATGGGAAAATGTAGAAAATGTACAGATGGACTGTTGGCATCTGAAAGAGAACAGGTTGGAATGTTTGAATGGGACCTTCCAGCATTCTGTGAAGGATACGCCCAAAATGTTAAATCCATTCTTCTCTTTCAGATGCTGACTGACTTGCTGTGTTCTTCCATCACTTTCCATTTTTGTTTCCGAATTCCAGTGTTTGTGGTTGTTTTTCTCATCTCTTGAATAGTTTTTGCTGCCAATCCACGCAATCCAGACACTTATCCACAGTTAAAGTTACAAAGTAGTAATGAGGCATCAAAGGATGCTTGGCACATGTTGTTTGTAATCTTATTGGATGGTGACCATTTGGCAGCATTAACAACTACAAATTAGCAGCTCTGAGAATATGGATGACGAGTGGATGATTCACCAAGTCTGGATTTTTAGACGTTAGAAATAAAAGTGGCACCTAATTTGGACCTCCAATGATGTTTCACCATGAAAGCAAAGCAGTGCAGGCATAATTCATATCGTTGTGGGAACAGGTAGCATGTTATGTTTTATGATATAAATGAAGGTCAGCAGAGAGAGTGATGAGTCATTGCAAGAATAAAGTAGGTATAATCTGGTTGGGGTCCGTAGTCATTGGACAGTTTTTCTGACCCAGCTGGAAGCTGGAAATTGTGAAAATAAGGTTATGTTAAGGAGATCTCTTCTAACTTAGTCCATTCAAAAAGAACCCGTAACGCATCATGGCGGCAGCAGTAGTTATTCATTGGTAAAATAACCATCTAGAAACCATCAGAAACATTGGTTGCCAATTCTAGGTTCTGACAGATTCTTCTGTCAAAAGAATCTCTGGTGCTTCCTGCCTTCATCATAATCTTAGGGCATCTGTAGAAGTATCATGGCAACCAAAGGCTAGATAGTTGAGAGTTTGAAAGTGAAGTTGTAATATGATTTGGGAGAAGAGTTTTTTTTTCCCCAGAGGTGGACTCAGAAGGAAGAGTTTGGAGGGGGTAGGGGTCTGTGTGTGGTGAGGGATACAAGGAATGATTAAAGTTGGCATTGTCTGTGATCAAGACAATGGGACTAGAGAGGTCATGTGAGATGGCAACATTGAGGGGGTAGCCATGAACACTAGGAGAGTTTATATGGAGGGAGACGTTAAAGGAGGACAGGAGGGAAATAATGAGAAGAGAGAGTAAGGTTAGTTGAAATGGAGATTGAAATCACCGAGGATGGGTGTCACTCAGTGCAGATGCTGAGAGAGGTATGGAATGAGGACATGTCGATGAGAAGCTCGGTGTGGGGCATGGGGACATAGTAGAGAATGAGGATTTTTAAGAAGAGGTGAGAGGGGTGAAACAAGGTGAAGTGCTTAAAGGAGGAGAAGGTGCCAGAGAAGTTGAGGGCAGAGACCAAAGTATAATTTGCTAATAAGGGCACATCACCACTGCAGTGGTTTGGGTGGGGCAGGTGGTGGAAAGTATAGTCAGGTGGGGAGGCTTCAGTAAGGAGCAAGATGTTGCCACCCATAAAGCAAGTTTCTGTCAAAGCCAGGATGTCACTGCAATCATACTCAATAAGGTTGTGGATGGCAAGGGTCTTATTCGCAAGTGAATGGATATTCTGGAGGGAAATATGGAGAAGGGCATGATTGTTGATCCTCTGGCAGTGTCCCAGGGGCAGTGGTGGGTGGGGTGAATGGAACGGGAAGGAGATTGGCAAGGTTAGTCCTCAGTGGGCACGATGAGCAGAAATGTTGGTGATAGATTGAGGGTTGCTGTGAAAAATCAAATATTGGTTATTGGGCAGTGACCACCAGAGAGCATTCAAAGGGATTAAGAAAGGACTAAGTATGTTGCCTAGCCTGAGATTATATGTCCCTGATGAAGAAACCTGTCTCGCTAACCGACAGTGGCTCCCGGTCCGGGAATGCCTCAATTTTAAAATTCTCATCCTTGTTTCCAAATCCCTCCCTGGCCTTGCCCCACCCTATCTTTGTAACCTCCTCCAGTCCTACAGCCCCCCGAGATCTCTGCGCTCCTCCAATTCTGACCTCTTGCGCATCCCTGATTTTAATCGCTCCACCATTGGCGGCTGTGCCTTCAGCTGTCTTGGCCCTAGGCTCTGGAATTCCCTCCCTAAACCTCTCTGCCTCTCTACCTCGGTCTCCTCCTTTAAGGCACTCCTTAATACCCACTTTTTTGACCAAGCTTTTGGTCACCTGTCCTAATACCTCCTCATGTGGCTCGGTGTCAAATTTTGTTTGATAACGCTCCTGTGATGTTGGGATGTTTTACTACATTAAAGGCGCTATATAAATGCAAGTTGTTGTTGTTGTGTGCTTGCAGGTGCAATTTCATCTGGTGTAGGAGCCATTCTGCTACACAAATCCTAGCGAAGACAATAGCTTTGAACAGCACGTCCTTCACATTCAGTGGTCACCACAGCAGGAAGATACACTCAAACAGAAAAAAGCTCTGGCTATTACTTGGGTAGGAGAGATTTTATAAATATCTTAATGGAAAATCTTTCCATATTGATATGGATCATAAGACATTGATTCCTCATCTAGGCCATAAAAACATCGATCAATCATCTCCTAGAGTGTCTACTTCTCATGAGATTTTTGTGAGCAGCGGATAAGCTGTCACATGCTCCAGCATCAAGGGTTACTGGAATGGATGAAAGGCAGAGCCGAGGCCAAATGTGGATGGAATTTTGCAAAGCTCTCCTGCTTCAGCAGATCAGAGACAAGAGATTTTTTTTTAAAACTACTTCAAGACAATTAGATCTGCAAGCTGATTATTGGACAAGGTATGCAGGGACGGCCAAAAGAAAAAACTGGAAAGCAGACTGATACTTTGGTTAATGATTCCTACATCAGTGATCTCAGAAATATTGGACAGAATGCATACAGAAAAGTGACATGGGATCTTCCACGTACAACTGAGAGGGCAGACAGAGTCTCAGTTTGATGTCTCAAGTGAAAGAGTACCTCTGACGATGCTGCACCCCCTCAGTAGTGCACTGAACTGTCAGCCTAGATTATGTACTCAAGTCTCTGGAGTAGGGCTTAAACCCATGGCCTTTTAACTGCAGCTTTGAGATGGTGAAAATTTATGGGAGTGTTGTTGTTTGAATTGATTTGGGGAAATTTACAAACATCATTGAAACTAGGACTCCTGTTATTTACCAAAGAAATCTGTAATATGTGGCAATGTTTCTAGAAAGGGGAATGTATGGGGTTGAATTTCCACCAGTGTTCTCCCAAATGTCCTGTGTGACTTTGGCGGAAGAAACCCCCAGTAATGGCATTTGTGAAGTTACGGCAGACGATCTGGAGAACCCCCATGGAAATTCAATCCTTACGCATCTTCCCGATGTAAAGACCAGCAGAGGGAGCCATTGTGAAGATAGAGAAAGTAGGTACAATATAATTTAGGGCAGGTGGAGAGTTTTCATGGTCTAGACGCTAGACAGTTCCCAGCAAACTTGTAAATTAAGTTATTCTTAACGGCTGTCTGAGTCCATCTGAAAATAATCCACAATGCTTACTTGATTTTCTTTAATTTTTTAGGGTGAATTTTTGTGTTGATCAAGGTAGGGGATGTTCTTTCCAAAGGATGGAACAAAGTGACCATTTAAGATCCACTATGTCAGTAAACTGCGACTAATTATCACATTAATTAAATCCTTACAACGAATATCAAGTTCAGATGCCTGAACTTTTGTTATGCCGATGACGAGGCTAATTTTAACTGGGATTGCAGTGTGAAAAGTAGAGTTTGCTTCAACTTCCTTGGGATGTGGGGATGGGGGAAAGTCAGGGTTTCCAAAGAGTAAGTCAGAGTTCCTTCTCCCTCCCACTGTCCAGTCACCCCTGCTGGACGGTCCATGTGTGAATGTTGGGTGAGGACAGGAACAGCCTTGTATTGCCCCCACACTCAAATCATCTCCCAGCATTCACTCACTAGGCCCACACATTTAGAACAGCCCTAAGTAAAGTGAGGAATCTGAAAATAGCTGTTACTCAGAGACCCAATCAGAAGCTGATGCCTTCAGAGAGGAAAAGGAAAGAAGTATTTGGGAAAAAAACTCATTGAACTGCAGAAACTAATTAATAAGGTGGTCACATCAACAAATACAGGAGTAAAACAGAGGGACAGATACGACAACAAGTGCTATTTTGATTTGTCTCTGATGCTTTTCAGGCTGCATTCACAGCACCAACTCTTTACAGGTACTTTTCATTCAGCTGAATGGTTTTGTGAAATGTCAGGCAGTAAGGCCCATCACAGTTGTATCTAGCATTGATATCATTACAAACTCCAGTCACCCTGCTTTGTCACAGTGTCTCAGTCTAATCAAGACATATCGACAAGGTTATGTTGATAGCTGGCACTAATGGATTGCAGACTTATGGTACACAGCGTGTCAGAGAAAAGTAGTCAGTTCTTTTGAAACCACATAGAATTTCCAAGAACAAGGAAGGGAATAAAATCAACCCCAAACTTGGAGCCTGACTTTCAGAAAAATGTTGGCATTGCTGAAGCAATAGCAAATTCCACTTATATCCCAAGTGTCACTGGTGGTAGATTTTCAGTCCTGAAGGTCTTGTCTTTTCCTAAAATTCTTTTTATTAACAAAACAGGCTTTTGTTTCATCATCAGTTCCCTTACAAATTTTCCTGAACTGCTATTTCAAAGTCAGCTTGGAAGCAGGGGAATTTACATTGCTGTTGTGTTTTCACTTCCAAAGATGCAGTCATGTCAGTTTGACATGACTATACAGGTCCCAACATGAACTAATGGCAATGGACTTCCTGAGCAAATGACATTAGACATCCTTATGTAAGGCATTTGCTGATGAGCAAGCTCTACTGCAATTACTCCATCAGAGTCGGTGTACTGAAGGATTGAGGCCTACTACCTGCTCCTCTGAAGGACATCGAGTTACATCAAAACTACAGCACAGAACAGGCCATTCGGCCCAACAGGTCTATGCTGGCATTAATGCTCCACATGAGCCTCCTCCCTATTTCATCTAACCCTATCAGCATATCCTTTTATTCCTTTCTCCCTCATGTGCTTATCTGGCTTCCCCTTAAAAGCATCTATGCTATTTACCTCAACTACTCCATGTGGTAGCACAGTCCACATTCTTGGCATTCTTTGGGTAAAGAAGTTTCTCCTGAATTCCCGACTGGATTTATTAGCAACTATTTTATATTTATGATCTCTAGTTTTGGACTCCCCCTCAAGTGGAAACATTTTCTCTACATCTACCCTATCAAACCCTTTCATTATCTTAAAGGCCTCTATCAGGTCACCTCTCAGTTTTCTCTTTTCTACAGAAAAGAGCCCCAACCTGTTTAGCCTTTCCTGATAAGGATATCCTCTCAGTTCTGATATCATCCTCGTGAATCATTTTTGCACCCTCTCCAATGTCTCCATATCCTTTCTACAATATGGAGACCAGAACTGTACACAATACTCCAAGTGTGGTCTAACCAAGGTTCTATACAAGTTTGACATAACTTCTCTGCTTTTCGATTCTATCCCTCTAGAAATGAACCCCAACACTTGATTTGTCTTTTTTATGGCCTTAATAATCTGTGTCGTCAGTTCTGGTAATTTAGTGATTTGTGTACCTGTATCCCTAGATCCCTTTGCTCCTCTATTCCATTTAGACTTATTGCCGAAGCAGTATGTGGCCTCTTTATTCTTCCTACCAAAATGCACCACCTCACACTTATCTATATTGAAATTCATTTGCCAATTACACGCCCATTCTGCAAGTTATTTTAGAATTTACGGCACAGAAGGAGGCCATTCGGTTTATTAATGACCCCTTGCATTTTGATGCATTCTTCCTTTGTACTAACTACACCCCCCAATTTGGTGTCATCTGCAAATTTTGAAATTGTACTTCTGATTCCCGAATCCAAATCGTTGATGTAAATTGTGAATAACAGTGGTCCCAGCACCGATCCCTGTGGAACACCACTTCCCACCTTTTGCCAGTCTGAGTAGCTACCCTTGACCCCAACTCTCTGTTTACTGTTTTGTAGCCAGCTTGCTATCCATTCTGCTACCTCTCCCCTGACTCCACATGCTATGACCTTGGTCATGCGTCTACAGTATTTCAACACAAACACTCCGGGAAAATGAATCCTTGAAGGCGTCAACCTGCCCACTAACTTCCTGGAAAGAACCCTAATCAGAAATTCCTTTTCTATCAGACATTTAGAGGGGGAAAATAACTGCATACTTGGTCATCATTCACAAGTTTGTTTGTAACCATAGCAGCTGCTTTAAGCATTCTGCAGCATCACTGTGTAGTTTCTTCTTACTTGTCAACACAAATATATTGGAACATTTTTAATTTGGTTCAGATTAAGAGAAAGAAAAATTAAACAGTCAGGTAATTCATCTTATCTATCTGAAAATAATTTGAATGGAGAGTAACATCATCTGCATATGTAGGTTTCCTTATTTTGCTAATGATGCCTAAGAAACAATCATGATGTGGAGATGCCGGTGATGGACTGGGGTTGACAATTGTAAACAATTTTACAACACCAAGTTATAGTCCAGCAATTTTATTTTAAATTCACAAGCTTTCGGAGATTTTCTCCTTCCTCAGGCAAATGTTTGCCTGAGGAAGGAGAAAATCTCCGAAAGCTTGTGAATTTAAAATAAAATTGCTGGACTATAACTTGGTGTTGTAAAATTGTTTACAAGAAACAATCAATCATTCCAATACCTTGAGAGTTAAACATTACAATAAAACATTTTGAAAACTGCTGCATTAAATACATCATGGTCAGAAATAAAAGTATTTATGAGGGAATGGGTTCGGATTAGGTTAGGATTACAATTCCGGCTTTCTCTCAACAGTTAAAACTTGAGCTTGTGGTAAAAATGGAGATTTGATAAACGGACAAGTATCTCCTGTGAACTGAAACAGGCTCTCTTATCTGTGACATAAATGGGAATGGAATTTGTGTGTCAAAGGACTAATGAATACTCTTTTAACTCAATCATCTGCACGGGAGGTGACATGGTCCCCATGGTCTCCTATCACTTTGAAAGACAGAAAATACAACATTGTCTGACTGGTGCTTTATGGTTAAAATCTATAAGCCCTGATTTTAAATCAGGACGGGAAGCCTCCACGCCCTCACCAGTGTGAAGCTTGGGCTACTTTAATTCTCGGGCCTCATTTTAATATGATTGACAAGTTGCCCACCCAATTGTGTTGTGAAACGAGCAGCCCGTCCACTTTCTCCGCACAATTTCCGGCGGGCTTCCTGAGGCTTATTTAAAGCGGGAAGGCATCTCTAAAATGCACCATGGCTTTGTCCCTTCCTATCTCTGTAACCTCCTCCAGCCCTGCAACCTTCCAAAATTTCTGCCTTCCTCCAACTCTGGGTTCTTGTGCATGCCCCACTTCCTTTGCCCCACCATTGGCAGCCTTGCCTTCATCCATCTAGGCCCCAAGCTCTGAAATTCCCTCCCTAAACCTCTCCACTTCGCTCCCATCCTTTAAGACGCTCCTTAAAACCTAACTCTTTGCCCAAGCTTTTAGTCACCTATCCTAATATCTCCTTCATTGGCTCAATGTCAATTTTTGTTTGATTGTGCTGCTGTGAAGAAATTTGGTCCGTTTTACTATGTTGAAGGTGCTATATAAATGCAAGTTGTTGTTGTTAAAGCCAGGTTGGATTCTCTACTTTCAGATTTCGCTGGCCTATTGCTGCAAGGAGGGGAATCTCTGGGATAAGTCAGAGGGCTGCCCCCAGGTTTTTTGATGTTTTCCTGGATCTACTGATGGAGGAGGTCAGGAAAAGAAGGGACATACTGTTCCCCAGCACCCATAGCAGCATCCCCAATGCCACTATCCTGTAGGCCTGGGCAGAAGTCCTTGACAGGATCACTACCACCAGCATCAGCCCCAGGACATGGCTTCAATGTAGGAAGAGGTTCAATTACATCACAAGAACTGCAAGGGCAAATACACTCTTCATCTCTCTCATCAACACCTGACAATGCTCCTTTCACCCCCTCCCTCACCACTCTCAACAATTCCCTCCTCTTCATCGCATCCTTCAACATACAATCACAAGGGAACACTGCAACACCTCTCTTTCTCATCCATCATACATTCACCTCTACGTTTTCACTCTTGCACCGCACATTAACACCATTCTCTTCTCACATACAAGCATTTGCACAACCACCAACTCCTCCCAGCACTACTTCCTGACTTCACATTCCACACACTTGGGTTTACATTCATCATCTTCTTATCCTCATTCCATCATGCTTCTTCTCCACCCCTCAGTACATGAACTATATGTACAAGACCTACACATCTCAACAGCCACTCACTAACTCTCATCTTCTCTTTCTGCAGGACAAAACAATGCCAGGGAGAGGACCAAGATTGGGGGGAGGAATACCCAAAATCATAGCCCTCACCCAAGCGGAGAAAGGACTCAGCCGTTTACTAGACTAAGGTAATCAATACCAAGGAAGATTGATTATCGTTAACTTGCAGGGAAAATGGCATCTCAGGCAAAGTGTTTGTTGGTGGCTCCACCTTCCAAGAGCACATAAGGGCACGAGCTGCTAAAGCACCCTTGCTGGTGAGATGCACCTGTCCTGACCACTCAAATGACCTTGCCCCCACAATTTGGGATGGGGTCAACAGCTTCAGGCAATTGTGGGTGGGGATTCCATTTTACTGCCCACTTGCAACTACAAAGGAATTTTAGTTATCGTATCTTCTATTTTATTGTCCGATCCTTTCAGTGTGGCATTTTTGTGGTGCTGACAAATACAAGTGAGAGATTATTCATTTACATGGATACTTGACTTGAAGCCCAGACCAGACAGTTGGAGAGCATCAATTGTGTGATTAAGCCTCACATTGCCATGGGAGCTCAGTATCGGCTAAATTTTGCCTGATTCAGCACATGTTCAACACGGGCCACTGTACAGGGTTGAAAGATCAAATCAATGCTGCTCTGGAGATGACTGCACCCAGAATTAGGTGATCAACTTTTCAAAGGTCACAAAGGAGAAGCTATGCAGGCAACAGCTGGAGACATCATAACAGCAGCAGAGATCAAAGCAGACTGTTCCTTTAGGAGGTTCCTTACAGATTACTTCAACATCTTTATGTAAAGGGATTTCTATTATCCCTCTGTCTGTCATTAAATCCCTATTCCAGAATTAATTGACTGACTGCCTCATTCCCAGTTGACCATTCTGCGTCCCCAAAGTCAATGTATTACATGTGTATTAACCCAGAAGAGAATAATATATCAGCTCAGGGCATTGTTTATCCCTGTTCAGTTATGTTCTGTCTCAAACTAAACCAACTATTGTCCTGTAGTCCCATTCCTACAAAAGTGGAATTCCTCCGCTCCTTTAGTTCACATAGTTTGTGCAGTCAATTTTAACCATGGACAAAAACACAACATGGAGTCTGTCAGTAATACTGTATCCCTCTCAATGACTTTGAAAATATTGCAAAGAATCAGCAGGTCAGTCAGCACCTGTGGAAAGAACAGTTAATTTAAACATTTCAGGTGTGGTCTCTTCATCAGAACTGGAAGAAATTACAGATGAATAGTATTTAAAAAATAAGAAAGAGAAAGGGGGAGGGAAAAATACACACATACTCATAACCACACGTGTGGTTGTGCATGAGGCTGTGTGTCTGGTTTTTCATGTGGCTGTGTGTCTGGTTGTGCGTGTGGCTGTGTGTCTGGTTGTGCGTGTGGTTGTGCGTGTGGCTGTGCGTCTAGTTGTGCATCTGGTTGTGTGTGTGGTTGTGCGTGTGGCTGTGCATCTAGTTGTGCATCTGGTTGTGCGTGTGGCTGTGCGTCTGGTTGTGTGTGTGGTTATGCGTGTGGCTGTGCGTCTAGTTGTGCGTGTGGCTGTGCATCTAGATGTGCATCTGGTTGTGCGTGTGGCTGTGCGTGTGGCTGTGCGTCTAGTTGTGCATCTGGTTGTGCGTGTGGCTGTGCGTCTGGTTGTGCATGTAGCTGTGCGTCTAGTTGTGCATCTGGTTGTGCGTGTGGCTGTGCGTCTAGTTGTGCATCTGGTTGTGCGTGTGGCTGTGCGTCTGGTTGTGCATGTAGCTGTGCGTCTAGTTGTGCATCTGGTTGTGCATGTGGCTGTGCGTCTGGTTGTGCGTGTGGCTGTGCGTCTGGTTGCGCGTCTGGTTGCGCGTGTGGTTGTGCGTGTGGTTGTGCGTGTGGCTGTGCGTCTAGTTGTGCATCTGGTTGTGCGTGTGGCTGTGCGTCTGGTTGTGCGTGTGGTTGTGCGTGTGGTTGTGCGTGTGGCTGTGCGTCTAGTTGTGCATCTGGTTGTGCATGTGGCTGTGCGTCTAGTTGTGCATCTGGTTGTGCGTCTGGTTGTGCGTATGGCTGTGTGTCTAGTTGTGCGTGTGGTTGTGCGTGTGGCTGTGCGTCTAGTTGTGCATCTGGTTGTGCGTCTGGTTGTGCGTGTGGCTGTGCGTGTGGCTGTGCGTGTGGTTGTGCGTCTAGTTGCGCGTGTGGTTCTGCGCATGTGGTTGTGGTTGTGTCCGTGTGGTGGTGTGGGTGTGGGTGTGGGTGACTGTGTGTGGGTGGCTGTGCGTGTGGCCTGCCCTTTCCAGCAGCTGAAATTTATTTTTTGCTTTTAGTTTTCCCCAGCTGCAAATGTGCAAGTTAAAATGGATCTACTGCCTTTATCTTCACCAGGTAAACATATGAAAGCAGTCAATTCCAGAGCAAAACCATGTCAGCACACACCAGCTGATCTACCTCTGTGTGTGCGCATATGGGTCTATATTTATAGGGATGGAGACGATCAAACAGAATGGGACATAAGGGGTTTCACTAATAAAACATTCATCACTGGGAATCCCCTCAAGAACAGACACCTGGTAGACAGACACAGACAGGAAGAGATACAGCTCAACTCTCCTACTCCAGTTACCAATTTGCAGGCTGTAAACAATTAAAACAGGTTAAAAATAGAGAGAAGAAAACAACACATCAAGTCAGATTACAACCGAGAAAAAAATAACATCACAAATATTACGAAGCAAGGAGAGAATAAAAGACCTCAGGAAGAAAAATGGATGTGTGTGTGGCACATAAATAAATGTGGCTCCTATAAGCCTTGCAGTTAACACACCTAGAAGTACATGACATTTTGCAGTAATACAGAAAAAAATGTTAACTGGATAGAGTTATTTACTGATATTAACTGCAAAAATATGCAAATTTAATTTGGGAATTCTATTTTTTCCCCCACTGGTGCCAACATCATAGACCATGATCATATACAGGGTAAAACTCCCCCTAACCCATCCTTCTTCCTATGCCATTCCCTTCCCTGCAATATGATCTCAGAGCAGCACCCCTACAGCATCAGTTACAGTTTAACCATCTGTCACGCTATTCTTACAGCTTCTCCGAGCGAGCTTGCCAGTTTGGTAACAATTTGCATCAAAATGATGGGCAACTTTGTGCAATGAAACAACAGGGTTAATTCCGTGATCCTGCACTGAAAGGGAGCACAGGTCAGAGAGAGGATGACAATATCGTGGGCCCTTATTTGGCCCTAACTCCTTGCGAGCACAGCTCCCCGCTAGGAATTAACCTCAACATTCACTACGAACTAGCTGAACTCATTTTGCTTTCAACCTGTACAGTCAGCAGAGTGTAGGTATTTTTTTATCCTATTAATCTGGGCTGGATTTGAACCCAGCTGCTAGTAATGAAAGAACAGTGTGCACCGATCACAGCACCCAATCCCCTAGTGCTTAGAAGTTACGTGTAAGTCGATGTAAGTGGATAACAACATAAAAAGAGCCATGGAGCAATCTTTCACCTGCCACAAAATAGTCTTGTAATATCCTCGGGCCTGTTCCAAACTGCACTGCCCTTTCTTCTTATATCAACAGAACTCCTATCCACGTGATAAAACTAAACAAGTACAAACAAATTGTCACAGTCTAATAAGGTGAGGTTACAAGGCTAAATTACACAAAAGTAAAGCAACTAATCAGCATCTGAAAACATACTTGAAGTTCAGTATGTTTAAGTTGCTTTGACATTAGGGTGGAGCTTGCATTGACTCTCAATCCTCCAATGTCTCAAATTTAAAATTCTTGCCTCTGCATTTAAATTCCTCCCCAGCTTCTCCGACCCCCAAATTCTGTTACCTTCTCCAGCCCTACCACCCACCCCCCGAACACTCCATTCCTCTAATTCCAGCCTGTTGTGCATCCTCCCTCTCTTCATCCCATTATTGGCATTCATGCCTTCAGCCACCGAGATCCTACTTTCTGGAATTCACTCACTAAACCTCTTCGCCTATCTCTCCATCTTGAAGACTCTCCTTAAAACCAACCTCTGCAATGGAGCTTTTGGTTGCCACTCTGAAATGTTTCTTTCTTTGGGCTAGTGCCCATTTTCCTAGAGTAAACAAGCAAGAAATACAAAAACAGATTGTAAGAGCTTTTACAAGTATGTAAAAAGGAAGAGATTAGCGAAAGCAAACATGGGTCCCTTACAGGAAGAGAGAGGAGAAATTATAATGGGGAATAAAGAAATGGCAGAGACGTTAAACAAATATTATGTATCTGTCTTCACAGTAGAAGACACAAAAAACATACCAGAAATAGTGGAGAACCAAGGGTCTACTGAGAGTGAGGAACTTAAAGTAATTATGATGAGTAAAGAAAAAGTACTGGAGAAATTAATGGGACTAAAAGTCAACAAATTCCCTGGACCTGATGGCCTACATCCTAGGGTTTTAAAAGAGGTGGCTGCAGAGATAGTGGATGTATTGGTTTTGATCTCCCAGAATTCCCTAGATTCTAGAACGGTCCCTGTGGATTGGAAGGTAGCAAATGTAACCCCGCTATTCAAGAAAGGAGGGAGAGAGAAAGCAGGGAACTACAGGCCAGTTAGCTTGACATCAGTAGTAGGGAAAATGCTAGAATCTATTATTAAGGACGTAGTAACAAAACACTTTGAAAATTACAATATGATTATGCAGAGTCAACAAGGTTTTATGAAAGGGAAACCATGTTTGACAAATCTATTAGAGTTTTTTGAGGGTGTAATTAACGGGGGAGATAAGATGGAACCAGTGGATGTAGTATATTTGGATTTTCAAAAGGCATTCGATAAGGTGCCACACAAAAGGTTGTTACACGAGATTAGGGCTCATGGGATTGGGGATAATATATTAGCATGGATTGAAGATTCGTTCATGGACAGAAAACAGAGAGTAGAGATAAACGGGTCATTTTCGGGTTGGCAGGTTGTAACTAGTGAGGTGCTGCAAGGATCAGTGCTTGGGCCTCAGCTATTTACAATCTATATTAATGACTTAGATGAAGGGACTGAGTGTAATGTATCCAAATTTGCTGACGATACAAAGCTAGGTGGGAAAGTAAGCTGTGAGGAAGACGCAAAGAGGCTGCAAAGGGATATAGACAGGTTAAGTGAGTGGGCGAGATGATGGCTGATAGTGTATAATGTGGGGAAATGTGAAATTATCCACTTTGGTAAGTAGAATAGAAAAGCAGAATTTTTTTTTAAAAGGTGAGAGACTAAGAAATGTTGGTAGAGGGATTTGGGTGACCTCATACACAAATCACAATGTTAACATGCAGGTACAGCAAGCAATTAGGAAGGCAACTGGTATGTTAGCCTTTATTGCAAGGGGGTTGGAGTATAAAAGTAAGGAGGTCTTGCTGCAAATACATGGAGTTCTGGTGAGACCACACCTGGAGTACTGTGTACAGTTTTGGTCTCCTTACCTAAGGAAGGATATACTTGCCTTAGAGGGGGTGCAACAAAGATTCACTAGATTGATTCTTGGGGCGAGAGAAGAGATTGAGTAGAATGGGCCTATATTTTCTGGAGTTTAGAAGAATGAGAGATGATTGAAATATATAAAATTCTTAGAGGGCTTGACCAGGGCAGATACTGAGAGGCTGTTTCCCCTGGCTGGTGAGTCTAGAACTAGGGGTCATAGTCTCAAGATAAGGGGTTGGCCATTTAGGGCTGAGATGAGGAAAAATTTCTTCACTCAGAGGGTTGTGAATCTTTGGAATTCTTTACCCCAGAGGGCTGTGGATGCTCAGTTGTTCAGTATATTTAACAACTGAAATCGATAGATTTTTGGACACTAAGGGAATCAACGGATATGGGATAGAGCGGGAAAGTGGAGTTGAGGTCGAAGTTCAGCCATGATCTTATTGAATGGCAGAACAGGCTTGAGGGGCTGTATGACCAACTCCTGCTCCTATTTCTTATGTTCTAATGTTCCTCATGTCTCTGTGAATCACCATGGAATATTTTTCTACATTAAAAATGCAACAGACGGCAATCGCAATACGACTCTTGTGGACTCGCTAAGTCCAGCTGCAGGGAGGAACCATTGTTTTAACATGGTATCCCACTAAGGCCAATATAAAAGCAGCTTTAGCCTAACTAATAGTTACCGTGCTTCAAAGTAACTACATATAAAGCACTTTGAGGCATCACTGAGATGCGATAAAGCATTGCGTATGCAAGTATTTCTTTTAGTGTTCAAGGTTTTGATAAATAATAAAAAAAAACAATTTCCATAAATAATGTAAAACTTCACACGATTGCAATTTAGTAACTGTGCTCAGTGCACATTGTGCATCTTCTCGAACATTCACCAGCACCAAATAGCAGCTCCTAGATTTAAGGCCAAGAAAATATTCGTGAGCACTTTTTTTTGTTGACCTTAAAAAAAGATTGCACTGGGGTTTCACTACTCAGTTTGCATTAAAAGCAAAATACAAATTGTTCTGACTTGTGGAGGCAGAGTAAAAAGAAAAAATACATAAAGGATGTGTTTGAAGCTGAATAAGCTTGCTGTGTATTTTGTTTAATGCAACTTGTGAACTTGGCCAGCACAACCTAATTGTCCATGAAGTCATGTTGGGCTGCAGGTCAGATAGCCCCAACGTATTATTTAAAATAGGGGCATCCAGCTTGCCCAATGGCCCATTAAGTGAAGGCCAGCTGAAATCATATGGACCAACAGGTCCAGTGTTCAATCCAGGCTGATCTGAGCTGGGTTGCTGTTGAGGGCAATAAATCTCCATGGAAGGGCATTATTGCAAATAAGTATGATTGGGCTCAACAGATAATGAATTCTGTTTCCAGAAGGCCGAGATCAATCAAAAAGAGTTGCGCTTGTCGGGCAAAATGGCCCTTCCCAGTTTAACTTTCCCACCTACAATTGGCTGCAGTGTTCCTGGGCTTTGAAGCATGGGAAAGAAAATCATCTAGGGTTCCGACTCCTGAAAGTTATTCCAGTGACCTTTGCTGGGAAGTATGCATGTGGAGATATCAGTTGAGAATAAAACTGAGCGTGGTTATAATGTTTCCACAGTCCAATAGTCTGCTAGCACTCATTGTCCACTCACACACATGAAGAATGGCCATTTGAGTGAGGTACCAGATGGATGGCAGAGCCCAACCCAGCACGAGACTTTGCCTTTAGGAGGAGAGAAAATTTGTGGGGTGGAAAAAAAATTCCCAAACAGCTGGAAAACGTTTAAAGTCTGTGAAAGAATCTTCAGTTTGTACTGACATTCACAAACCGGACATCACTTCAACCTTACTATACAGATTACAATCTTTCTTATCTTTGTCATTCGTTCTTTACAAAGTAGGCTCTAGTTTGACTACGATGCAGCTCTCAAACAGATAGTGGGTCATAATCAGGATGAGAGAGCCGTGTAAAGCAGGGGCGAGAACCCATCACCATATCCACATAGAACCTGCAGTATATCGGATTCGAACTCCACCCAACATCATTTATTGCCGTCATATTATTTAGCATCAGGCACTCAACCAGTGCAGTTTAATCCTCTGGTAATGGCAATGCGAAATTTCTCTTCTTTATTGCTGAGGAGAAAATGCAAACAGGCTTTATCCCATTAATCAAATACATAAAACGCAAAGACTGCATGGATATTAGCTACCACATCTGTGGTTAGAATTTTGTCTGATTTAGGGGAAGAGAGAAAGGAGATTAACACCCAATGTGTCACCAGTTCTCGTCAGTCCTCCTTTTCTTAAAGTGATATGGCACCATGGCAGCCAGATGGAGCTTTCCTTTACCCATGATTGAAATTCAAACAGTGCTGCAAGGATCCATTCGATAAAGTTATGGTTGCCTCCTATCCAGTTTTTGGTGGGACATCTGTTTTTTGCTTTTAATGTAAAATGAGTAGTGAAACCCCAATTTTCTGTGTTTTTATCTATTTGCCACTTCATTTTCAGTGAGTCTTTTTCGTCCGGGTTTTACATTAAAATGTCAAAATTGGACTGATTTGAACTGTTTCACTGGCTGCAAAATCGCAAGCACCTCAAAAAGAGATTCAGCACCAGCAGCGAGCAGTCGAGTGACACTGAAATAAATGCATCCCCTATACTGGTTCAGTGGTGAATCCACACAGTAACTGAAAGTTCTTTTCCTAAGCCACACCCTCTGGCCCTGTCTCCAGCGCCATCCTCTCTCCAGTTTTGGACCTAAGGACCTTTTTTTCACCTCCTATTATCTGCAATGAATCTTGTGAATACCGCTGTTGCACATTAAATTTAAAAGGCCCCAAGTGTCTATATTTCCTCCCCTGCTTTTGGTCTCCAATTGTAGGAAGACCTTGAGTTTTTCATTACGTAGTCCCATTTTCTCCACTCATTGTGTGAAAATAATTATCTTGCCTCTTGGAAAGAAAACTAGTAACCAGAAACATGTCTGCTGTGAACATTCCTGAATCAGAACAATTTTGATCCTAAGTTCTTCAGGCGCCAAGAATTTCTGACAGACCCAAAGTAAACGATGATTGTTTTTGTACGATGACTTTCTTGGAAATTGCTCACTAAAAATATTTTCTGTTGCGTTTGGTTACTTTTGTGATGAGAACATTCATATAAATTAATCAGGCAAGTTTCAGGGAAAGCTTCCAAAAGACCCTGCAGCAATGTGCTGGATTCTTTTTCCCAATCTGATGTGGTCTGTAAAATCAAATGGAGTTTATTCCTACAGCTGGGTCTTATACAATTTGACATGCTCTTCCTTGTCTACTTCCCATTGTTTCATGTTAATTATGTTTCCCCACATGTAACTAATCTTCTTTATAGCAAAGACCTGACCTGGGACTTCAGTCTGTTTCTCTGTCAGGTGCTGACTGACCTGATGCTCATTTCTAGCATTTTAACTTCCACAATTGGTTATTTTCTTTCTAACCCATAACTGATTTGGACTTCTCAGCTGAGAAATGAGGACAGACCAACTTGCACCCTCTGCCTGTGTTTGTGTTGGCACTGTTCTCCTCTGTGATTAAACAGTGTGGGAATGCATACCTCAATACTGGTTTTACTTACACATGCAAACTCCCTTCCTAACAGCACTGTGGGAGAACCTTCACCACACGGACTGCAGTGGTTCAAGAAGGCGGCTCACCACCACCTTCTCAAGGGCAATTTGGGATGGGCAATAAATGCCGGCCTCGCCAGTGACGCCCACATCCCATGAACGAATAAAAAGAAATTCTGTGAAAATACTACAGCATCCCCACACAACAAAGCAATGTCATCCCATCCAAAGAAAGGAGAATTGAAATGATTCAGTACTTTAAAAAAAATGTTTGAAGTCACATTTCTTCATAACAAAATGGCACATGGTTCTGAGCACTTGGCCAAAGACTTGATTCACGGCCAAACTGCTACATTTTATTTTTGTACAAACTTTTCAGCTTGCTTTCATAAAATACAAAATCCAAAGGCTGGCCAAGTTATTTGGTGAATCATTGGTCTTTTTATTTCGTTCCGTCATAACTTATTCATGAACTATCTCAGAAGTTAGTGACTGAGAAGTAGGACAGACGTTCTAATTTGAAGGTCTCTTCCCTTCCTCTCACCTGTAGGTGGAGACTCATGGTGTATGTGCTTGAGCTTTCTGGTACCTCAACCAAGTGAGCATTCTTCACATGACAGCCCAGGCAGCAAATGTCAGCAGGTTCTTCAGCCAAGGGTGCAGGGACTTCACAAATGAGCTCTGTCCTGTCCTTTCCCCATGGTCTACACATCTGCACTTACCAGCAGGGGTCACTGGATAGGAATCTCAAGGGAGAACTCAAGCCGATGTCATTATTCCCTAGGCCAGGGATACTCTACCCAGCATTGTTCCGCTGACGTCAGTACATATGAGAGAGAGATCTAACCTAAAACACTTCTGAACTGGATAGCTCATCAACACATCATGCATTCCACTTACCCATTGCCATTCGGAGAGTAGTATTATCAGATTACATGGTCAGAAGGAAGGAATAGTGAGCATGTATATAGCACCTTATGATGTACCAAAGCACCTTACATAGAATGAATTACTCTGAAGTGCAGTCACTGTTGTTCTGTAGGTGAACACAGCAAGCCTTTGGCATAACAGCAATGAGATGAATGACCAGTTAATCTGTTTTTGGTGCAACGGTTGAAGGAAAAATGTCAACCAGGAAGATTGGGAGAACTCCCAGCTCTTCTTTGACATGGGACCATTTATGTCCAGCTGAACAGGCAGATAATGTCTCACCCAAAAGTACTGCACTGAAGTCTCATTCCAGGTCATGTGTTTAAGTCTTCAAGTGGGATAAAACCAACAACCTTCTGACTCAAGGGCAATGAAACAAGGTTTGTTCCAGGGCTAATTTGTTTCAGCCACTCTTCCAAAACAGATTACTTAGCTATTTAGCTACAAAAGGGTTGCAGTGGCTATTACCTGCTCTATATTTATCTTTCTTATATCAATAACCATTGCTGACCCTTGCTACATACATACAGGTCTCCGCTGTGTATTCTAATGGATTTCCAGCAGGTTGATTTACCCATCTGACTGTAAGTGCATATAGTTACATTTTAGAGATTCTCAAAATAGCGCATAACGTAAAACAGGCACCTTCACCTAATCAAGGGCAATGAACCTTCTTGATTTGATGATGTTTCCTTAATACATTAAAATCAACTGGTCCTCACCACTGTGAGAGGATACAATAGATACACAGATCACATCACAGCAAAAGCAGCTCATGCACATCACTGTTGTACTGGACTCCAGTATTTTCACTATAACTCCACTTGAACAAAAATATTACCATGACAAACAACTTCAGACAAAAAGCATTTTGTTCAGATAAGTGCCTATCCCACTACTAAAGAGAGTCACTGACATTTTAAAAATGGCAATAAGAGTCTGACATGAAGACAGCAAAGAACAACTGCTCTACTCTTGAAATCATGATTAAATCACAATGCAATAGTGGAGACTGGATGATGATTTTAACCAGGCAAGTTTCTGCAAACAATCTAGCACTAATCAGTATCATGTAAAACACACATTAAACTAAGCAGTAAGGTCAGTCACCATAAGACATGTTCCTATGGAGAACTGTGATTTATATATATAAAAGAATATATATATTTATATATATATATGGGAAAAAGCTCATGTTATATATGTTACGTTCCTGATGGTCTTCGAACCCTGGAAAACAGCTCCTGAGCATTCAATCTCTTCTTCATCTGTATTACAGAATTCAATAAAGAACAAAAGAGGCTTGGGAGGAGATTCCCACCCTGAGATAATAATGCAGAAGGGAGAGGGAGAAAGTAGGAAGAGAGTGGATTGAGCAAACACATCTGGTCTATGAAGAGAAAGAACAAAGAATTAAAGGCATGACAGAATCCCAAGACTTTTGTTTCCCTTTTATATGTTTATATTACCAAGTATTATTGGCCACAATCCTGTTATAAAACAATGTAAATTAGCCAAACACGTAGGAAGGGACTATTGCACTGCACTATACAGCAATTGATTCCAATTCTGAAATTATCAACTGACCAATATATACTTCAAGCAAATAGAAAATATATATGGTGCACGCCTTAGGAATGAGTGAACCAATATGGCTAGTCTGATTTGAATAGACCCAAACCAACCATGATCTGGTTCAGCGAATTGCCTACGAGCACTCAATGAGCAGCGGGCAGCTCACCGACTGTATTCCAATGAAAATGGCTCAGGAGTCCCGTTGAAGAGTTCCAGAAGCCACAGTGGATGCACCTCTGACTTCATGAGCTCATTTTTGAAATGGTGGCGGGTTGGCAGCTGGTGGGGGGGGGGGGGGGAGGGGAGGGGGTGAAGGTGCGCGTGGCAAACCCGAATAAACAAACCTTACCATTTTTGATGTGATCGCGTCACAATTGAAGGTGATTAACGTGCTCTCCGGGTTTCGTGCCCAGCAGCCAGCCTGATTGACAGACTGGCTACCATCAGGAGCTGCAACGCAAGTTGGGGGGGGGGGGTAGAGAAAGTGAGAGAGTGAGACATCATCCAGCGCTGGAACAGAAGATCGGGGGGAGAGAGGGGAAGATCAGAGGGGGGGGGGGGGGAAGAGGGGAAGTTCACAGTGGAGAGGGGAAAATTAGGGGGGAGAGGGGAATATCCAGGGAGATAGGGGGAATGAGGAAGGGGAGATCGGAGGGGGTGAAGAAGGGGAGATCGGAGGGGGTGAAGAAGGGGAGATTGGAGAGGGAGACATCGGATATCAGAGCAGGGTGGAAAGGTAGGTTGATTTTATGTTTTAACTTCATGCAATGGTTTTTTATGTAATTTATTTTGTTTCTTTTTGCTTGATCCGGCCCTTCACGCCTGGTTTCACCAGGTGTGAATCAGAAGCTGTAGGAAAGCCACCCAGGTAAGTTAAAAATCGTTCTAACAACCTAATCTGTCACAAGTAAAGTGCCTTAAGCACCTCAATGAGGTACATTTGGCTCTTTAACTATCATCCCGCCGGCTTTAATTCCCCGATTTCGGAGCCCCCCGCCCCCAACGCACCCACAATTTCCCAGGAAAATCGAGCCCCATATGACCATTTTGCGCATATGTTTAAAATGGCACCCTGCAACTCAACAATGACCTCTGACAGCCCTCTTCATTCAAATCTCCAACTCACAAAACCCTTTAAAACACAAGAGGAGGGGTGAGTAGGGCTGGAGGATGGATGGTGGAGCTGACGGGATGCTTAGTGTGGTTCACGGACAGATGCGGGATATTGTCCTGACAGAACAGCAAACGATCTGGAGTTTGGGTCAAATGATATTCAGAGAGAATCAAGGACTCAGTAAGCAGACAGGAATTTGAAGATATTTTGAAGGAGTTGGAGAATCAAAAACTTGAACATGCTAAACCCAAAGCTCTACTTTCCAAGGAATCTGCAAAGTTGCAGTTTGTGTTCAGTGAAATAGAGGTTCTAATGAAACAGTTGGAAAGGGAGAAGTTGGCTTTTGAAAGTGCATTGAAAACAAGGCATTGAAGGAGTCAACCAAAAAGGACAAGTTAATACACAAATGCAATGAAATTGTGAGTCAGATGGAAAAACAAGGTGATATTTTGAATACCAAAGAGAATTGAATGAAAGAACTTTGTCATCTACTTGCAAAGCAACAAGTTACTGACTTTGAAATATAGAAACAGCAAGGTGCTTACTTAGCATGTGTACTAGAAGAAAACCAGAGGAAAGTATCTGGAAAATCCCACCTTGCCTTGAAGTAGCAGCGTCCATACTGACTTGAAAATTCTTCAAATTTTGGATTAGCATTTGGCAACCGACTAAATTTTGGGTTATTGTGGTGAAATGAATTCCAAACTCAGGATTATAGGCGCCCTAGCAGTATTGAGCACAATAATGAACAAAGTAGCACTAAATAGAATATCAAATGGATTGTCCAAAGCACAATTAAATCTGGTGTTAGATTTCACATTCATCGTCCTGGTGACTTGAAGCACAGCTTTAAAGAAAGGAATTGAATGAAATATAAATGAAAGTGAGATTTCCAAATTGGGAACCTATATTGTTCCATTCCTATGTCAAAGCTTATCACGTGTGTTGCCTTTAACTACATGTGTGTCCTGTTCAATCAGAAATTATAGGGCCCCATCAGTGCTCTGTCTTGGGCTCAGTACTTGGACACAAGTTTACAGACAACGTCATCTGCATCACGAACAAAACATGTAAAGACTGATGTGATGGTGCAACAAAAAAAAACTTACTAGGGCATTTGATTTGATTACCTCAATGTTTGCTACAATCCTGGATCTCATAGAAAAATAAAGTAAGTTTTTCTACTCTTCGGATGAGACGTTAAACCGAGGCCCCATCTGCCCTCTCAGGTGGCCGTAAAAGATCCCTTTACACTATTCGAAGGAGAGCAGGTGAGTTCTCCAAGCATCCTGGCCAACATTTATCCCTCAACCAACATCACTAAAACAGAATGGGCCAGATTTTGCTGTCAAAATAACAGTGAGGCTAATGGCTCTCATAGTTATTTATGCGTAGATTGTACGGCAACTTTAGGCGAAGAGCAGATGCGTGGTTAAATGCGAGTATCCGAAAGTTGCTGTCCGAGTTGTGCCGTTCCGCCATTGGCTTCGCGGAAACGGCATTTCGCCTTCTGCCTCACCAATGACATGCATTGAATGTCGTGAAGTTGCTGTATTTGCACAGTAGATACGAACTAAACCCACCTCAGATATTTAGGGCTCGTAACTACAAGCATAAGTACCCTTTTAACGATGTGATAAATGTTAATGACTGCCAATCAACCTCTCTAGCACCAAAAATTAACTATTAGTTAATTCAGGTTGTGAATTGTTTTAGGAAATTTTAAAAATGTCAAATTTTAAATTATTACACTTTTTTTCTTACTTTTCCTTTCTGTCTTGTTTTTCTCTCTCTTAATCCAGTCTTTCTTTCCCTCTATTTCTCTTCCTGTACCTGATTTGACAGTGAATTCACCCCCTTCAATTCATCTTCCATCTCAGTCCTTCCATTGTTTATTTTCCAATCCTTAAATCTCATTAAGGAGATATCCTGTTGGCTGCCCTGTTCACTCAGGTCCCAGATGCTCTGTTTCCCTCATTACGCCGTTATCAGCTCACACTTTCAGCAACTTAGTAGGCAAACACTTTTGGAGCTGAAGGGTGCAGAGGCATGTTTAAATAATGGCAGATACCGTTAGATGCCCTGCCACCATTATTTTGTCCTTGATCTCATTGCTGTTTGTGGAGCCTTGCTGTGTGCAAATTGGCTGCCAAGTTTCCTTACAATACGACAGTGACTACACTTCAAAAGTAACTAAATGGTGGTGAAGTGCTTTGGAAATCCTGTGGTCGTGAAAAGCACTATATAAATGCCAACTCTTTATTTCTTATTCTTACTATTCACAACTCAATGCTTGGGCATCAAATTGTTCACTACATGTCAGAACAAGTCTTACCACTGCATGTTTGTAGCCATTATTAGACATAAATCCCCTATCTTGATTTTTTAAATTATTATTTGTGCCAAAGAATGCACTCTTGTTTCAGGCTCTTCTAAAGGTGTCCTCTTAAGGCCTCACTGTGGAAGAGATCCCTCTCCAATGGATCAGGGTTACCTTAGCTAACATAACAAAATAACAATGAAGGCTAATTATGTTAAACTTGGTTTATTTGTTGGTCTTTCTTGAGCAAAGCAAGCTTTTGCATAAATATTCACAATTAATAAAGTATTAAAAGCTGCATTTTTTTTGGAGACTGAACTCAATTCCAATCAAATTCATGTCAACAGAATAAAAATAGTACAACAGCTTCACCCCAATCAGTGCATATACTTGAACAGCGTCCATTTATTGTCTGACACATATGGTACACTGTACAGAATGCCAATGTCTGAGTAAACATTGGAAATCAGGTCATTCACACAATTCTCATTTGGATCAATGTGATTATGCAGTGGATAACAAGGTGATTGCTAGGCAGAAGCAGCTGGCTTAAATATTGACTCTGTGTACAGAGCCATCTGGAGCACAGGCTGAGCAATCACCTGTTCACTTAGCACCAGCCACTGGAAGTGAGAGATTAGCTGGGAAACAGTGAGTGAGCCAGCATTGGTGCTGTCGTAAATTAAGGGTTTGTTTGTAATACAGGAGGGGTAGATTTTTCATTTCAATGCAGTGTTTGAGTTCAAACAGTGCACAGTAGGCATTCTGGCTACATATATCGGGCATGGCCAGCCCCATCAAAGGGGAGTATTTTTATCTCTTGATGCACCTGGAGAATGCTCAGTTCCCAGGAAAAAGGAGTGGAGACTCGTTACATCAGGTCTCTGCCTCCTCTACGCTGCCCTGGATTTTCTGAAGCTGGAATACCTTCCCGAAGTTCAGGGTCAGTGTGATGTTTTTCTTGTAATTCTTCTCTTGCCTACTCACTTCGTCTCATACAAGCACAACATTGGGCCAGATTTTGCTGTGAGAATATGGGTGAAGCTAACAGCAGTCATAGTTATTTATGCACAAATTGGACAGCAACATATGCGCAGTTAAACGTGGAAATCAGGAAGTTGCTGTCCGAGATGCGTTGCAAATCCGTAAGCTGCACGAAAACGGCATCTCGCCATCTAGCTCCCTTTCAAATTAATTGAACAGCGTGAAGTTCCTGCACTCACATTGTAGATATGGACTAAACTCACCAGAAAAAGTTAGGGCTTGTCTGCACTGATGCGAGGAACATTGAATGTACAGCACAGAAACAGGTCATTCAGCCCAACAGGTCCATGCCGGTGTTTATGCTCCACACGAGCCTCCTCCCTCCCTGCTTCATCTAACCCCATCAACATATCCTTCTATTCCTTTCTCCCTCACATATAGCATCACCTTAAATGCATCAATGCTACTTGCCTCATCTACTCCTTGTGGTAACGAGTTCCACATTCTAACCGCCCTCCTGAAGAAGTTTCTCCTGAATTCCCTATTGGATTTATTAGTCATGATGTGGAGATGCCGGTGATGGACTGGGGTGGACAAATGCAAGGAATCTTACAACACCAGGTTATAGTCCAACAATTTTATTTTAAAATCACAAGCTTTCGGAGATTATCCCCTTCGTCAGGTGAATGAGTGAAAGATTCTCAAATCGCATATCTTATATTAGGCTGGGACACCATCACACCAATCAAAAGGTGTCGTTGTTGTTCAAATGGGCCAGCCACGGAGAACAATACGTCCCAGTACGCTGAATGTACATTGTGTCAGATTACACAGACAGAGAGAAAGAGACCCAAATGGCAGAGAGAGAGAGAGAATATTAAAAACAGATAATTTTTTTTCCTGCTGGTGGGGTTACGTGTAGCGTGACATGAACCCAAGATCCCGGTTGAGGCCGTCCTCATGGGTGCGGAACGATTTTGCGTTGTCGTGTGTCTCGAAGGCCGCCTTGGAGAACGCTTACCCGAAGATCGGTGGCTGAATGTCCTTGACTGCTAAAGTGTTCCCCGACTGGGAGGGAACCCTCCTGTCTGGCGATTGTTGCACGGTGTCCGTTCATCCATTGTCGCAGTGTCTGCATGGTCTCGCCAATGTACCATGCTCCGGGGCATCCTTTCCTGCAACGTATGAGGTAGACAACGTTGGCCGAGTCACAGGAGTATGAACCATGTACCTGGTGGGTGGTGTCCTCTCGTGTGATGGTGGTATCCGTGTCGATGATCTGGCATGTCTTGCAGAGGTTGCCGTAGCAGGGTTGTGTGTTGTCGTGGACGCTGTTCTCCTGAAAGCTGGGTAATTTGCTGCGAACGATGGTCAGACCAAATTACCCAGCTTTCAGGAGAACAGCGTCCACGACACCACACAACCCTGCCACGGCAACCTCTGCAAGACATGCCAGATCATCGACACGGATACCACCATCACACGAGAGGACACCACCCACCAGGTACATGGTTCATACTCCTGTGACTCGGCCAACGTTGTCTACCTCATACGTTGCAGGAAAGGATGCCCCGGAGCATGGTACATTGGCGAGACCATGCAGACACTGCGACAACGGATGAACGGACACCGTGCAACAATCGCCAGACAGGAGGGTTCCCTCCCAGTCGGGGAACACTTTAGCAGTCAAGGACATTCAGCCACCGATCTTCGGGTAAGCGTTCTCCAAGGCGGCCTTTGAGACATACGACAACGCAAAATCGTCGAGCAGAAGTTGATAGCCAAGTTCCGCACCCATGAGGACGGCCTCAACCGGGATCTTGGGTTCATGTCACGCTACACGTAACCCCACCAGCAGAAAAAAAAATTATCTGTTTTTAATATTCTCTCTCTCTCTCTGCCATTTGGGTCTCTTTCTCTCTGTCTGTGTAATCTGACACAATGTATATTCAGCGTACTGGGACGTACTGTTCTCCGTAGCTGGCCCATTTGAACAACAACGACACCTTTTGATTGGTGTGATGGTGTCCCAGCCTAATATAAGATATGCGATTTGAGAATCTTTCACTCATTCACCTGATGAAGGGGATAATCTCCGAAAGCTTGTGATTTTAAAATAAAATTGTTGGACTATAACCTGGTGTTGTAAGATTCCTTGGATTTATTAGTGACTATCTTATTGTTATGGACCCAATTCTGGTCTCTCCCACAAGTGGAAACATCTTCTCTACATCTACCCGATCAAACACTTTCATAATCTTAAAGACCTTTATCAGGTCACCCATCAGCCTTCTCTTTTCCAGAGAAAAGTGCCCCAGCCCATTCAATCTTTCCTGTTAGGTATAACTTCTCAGTTTTGGTATCATCCTAGTAAATCTTTTTTGCACCTTCTCCAGTGCCTCTATATCCCTTTTATAATATGGAGATGAGAACTGATCACTGTACCCCAAGTGTGGTCTAACCAAGGTTCCATATAAGTTTAACATAACTTCTCTGCTTTTCAATTCTATCCCTCTAGAAATGAACCCCAGTGCTTTGTTTGCTTTTTTTATGGCCTTTTTAAACTGTGTCGCTACTTTTAGTGACTTGTGAATCTGTACCCCCAGATCCCAGTGCTCCTCTATCCCATTTAGAATCTTATTTTCCAAGGCATGTGTCGCCTCCTTATTCTTCCTACCAAAATGTAATACTCATCTGCTGCAATTTAAAGTTCGGGAATATTTAATTAAGCCAGGATTCAGCCGGAGGGGGCTTTTTAGCTGTCGGAGACTTGTACAAAAAGTCTGTGAGAACCAAGTGTCAGATTTTTTCACATTTCTTTCAAATTTATGTGACATCAAGAGACCTGGAAGTGCTGAAAGAGCTGGAGTGTGAAAAAAAGCCTTTTCCACTCGGGATCCCACTGTTCATAAAACGTTTTTAAAAGTTTATTTACAATTAAACTGATTTTCTATATTTAAGAGGTCATTTGAAGACTCTACTCACCTCCCTAAGACTCCTGGCTGAATTGGTGGGATCTCTTCTCTTCACTCTTTATTGTCCCAAGTGACCAGACTTTTTCTTGCATGATTCCAAACGCTGTTCAGATGCCCTGTAGAGAGCGCCATGCTGTATTGAGCTCCCAATGACAGGAACTTCCAAAAGCCCATGGAAAGTCTATGGGCAAGTGCAAGTCTAACGAATGGCTAGTGCCGTTCATTGACCACTCAAAGCAAAATCTGGCCCATTATATTGCCAAGTACATATTACTGGAAGAAGTGCTCTGCAGCCAGTATTCTAACATATGTTCCTCTTCTAATTCTACAGAAGTACCCCCGCAAGGACTAGCCAGACCCATCAGTGGCACAGAAGAAGCCAGCACCTCATGGTACCCTACACCTGTCGTGAGCACTAGCACTGGTAGATCTGTCCCAAGGGACCTACGTAGTTTGAGGAGGGAGTGTTTGGTGAATCACAGAGCTTAAGTAAGTGGGGGGCATGTGGTAATGGTGGCAAAAGAGGAACGGGAACTTGGTGGCAGTGGAGGCACAAGAACCTGCTGACTGGAAGGCCAGCTTGTGTCCTTCCTCAGCTGCAGAGTCAGACCTCATGGAGCCTGCTTATTAGAAAAGATTGCTATGTGAGCACAAGAATGCAATTGTTTGGTAATGTAAAACACACTGTGAAAGGTCTGGCAGCATCCTAGACAATTCCATGATCTATATCTATGCAATCCTGCATGATGGCGTCATCAGAACTGCAGTCCATGATGGAGTACATGGCAAACCCAAGAGCTTCTCCAGTAGACCCCCAAGTGACGAAGCACATTAACATTGGGAATATATTTTCCGAATGTTTACACTGCTGCTATGGAGGCCCTGATGTCTAAATGTGCAGCAGACTCTCTTGTCTGGCTTCAACATGCTGGGCGATCAGATTGACAAATGTCACTGCTGCCCAGGGGTCTGTGTTACATTGTTGAGTCTTTTCTACTCTTCTTACTCTAGACATTTCAGTTCCCTCTCACGTGTCAGTCCCAACTCTCAATGCCTTTGAGAGCATCTTCATCAGTCTTGATATCTGGGTAGGCTTTCGGTAAGGCATTCACGACAACAAACAGAAAAGCCTTCCTGTTAATTGTTTTGGCACCTGGAAATTATCTTATGCCTCCACAAGACTCTTCTCTCACCTTCAAAAGCAATAGAACATCACAAGACCCCATTCTAGTTTTAAACCATTAAGCTAACTTATTAAACAACAAACAAGTGAATATATAATAATGTAATGCACACACATAGTAAAATAATTGTATTATCTAGTTCTTTGAAAGAAAATTAATTAAACATCATAATCTATAGGCTGAGAATTCTTGTGTTTAACTTTTATGCAGTTTTTTTTTCCTGTGATATTTTCTAACTTTGGGAGCTAACAAATCTACTTATCTTTCTGTGAAGATTCCAGTCAGTTGAAATAATCTCCAGTCAGTGCAATTCTCTGTTACTAACTCAGCTCCATAAACAGTTTCAGCCACTTAAATACTCTGACAAGTAGCCAAAGCTTGTTCGATTTTCATAACTGAAACTCAGATTCAAAAATCTCTGACTATCATATATATGATTGAACCAAATACACAGCGCATATATATTTGAAATATATAGCTTGGTATTGCTGTAAAGCCTATAACCTTGGAAAGAACACTGACAACATTTGTTCCAATTAAGGCTGAACAGGCAAGCTGGCTTTTCTACCTACTCTTTATACAATGCAACTGAACCCCATCGAGATCTCTGTGCTCCTCCATTTCTGGTCTTTTGTGCATCCTCGATTTTCATCACTCCACCATTGACAGCCATGCCTCCAGCTGCCTAGGTCCTAAGTTCTGGAATTCCCTCCCTAACCCTCACTGCCTCTTTACCTCTCTCTCCTCTTTAAAGATGCTCCTTAAAATCTACCTCTTTCACCAAGCTTTTGGTCACCTGTCCTAGTATCTCATGTGGCTCAGTATCAACTTTTGTTTAATAACATTCCTGTGAAGCACCTTGGGATGTTTTACTACATTAAAGATGCTATATAAATGCACGTTGTTGTTGTTGTTGTTAAAGGGCCAGCTATCAGACTACAAGAAGACATTTTTGACACAGTCTACTCCTGAGGCCTTGTGTGGTGCACTTTCTAATGCCCATGACAGTTTTCAAAGAAGAACAGCTGCCGAGGTCCTAAGTTCTGGAATTCCCTCCCTAACCCTCACTGCCTCTTTACCTCTCTCTCCTCTTTAAAGATGCTCCTTAAAATCTACCTCTTTCACCAAGCTTTTGGTCACCTGTCCTAATATCTCATGTGGCTCGAAAAATTATCTAAGCATTCATTTCATTGCCATTTGTGGGATCTTGTTGCATGTAAATTAGCTGCCATGTTTACCTATATAACAGTAACTACAGTTTAAAAAGTAATATGTGAAGCACTTTGAGGTATTTGTCAGTTAAGTCTTAAGAAGTGTCTCTCTTTTCTCCCACACAGATCAGTGGAGATGGTGAGGGAATGCCCTGCAGTGCATGATTGGAGTAGACACAATGAGGCTTCTCTCACTCAGGCCAATGCCAAACCGAGCCCATCTGCTCAAATGGGAAATGTACTGGAATTCAGGCAGGGGCGACATGCCGCCGAGCATCTCAAACCTGGTGGAACCAGTTGCAGTGCCATCTCATAACCCAGCCCAAGGAGATACAAGGCCATCTCAATCCCAAGTATAAACTGACACCCAATAGGCAGCCACCTAACTTACTCCTCCCACTGGGGAAGGACTATCAAGGAGCATAAGGATAGTTCAAGCAGACACACATTATATACAGTCACCAAGGGGTAAAACAGAGTAGACACATACACTTATCACTTCTTGAGTATTGAATTTAGTTGCACTTAATTTCAACTATGTCCAGAGAGTTTACTTTTGAAGGTGCAGTGTATCAAAGGCCAGACGTCCATGGCAGTTATGCAAAGAACAATATTACTGAAGGTTGGGCAGCTCAGTCAACTGGTGAAGGTCTAGTATTTGAGAGCCTGCTCCATTGCTAGGCCGCAGTAGACAGCAAAGTTGTCTAGCACGCAGCAGACAATGATAATCTTCAAAGGCCTGTTGGGATATAACATAATGTGACCCTGATCTGTCCAGACATTGGATGCATTGCTTCAAGGTGCCTTTATTATGCTCAAAAATGATCCTGGTGTTTACATGGGCCCATTTATATCTGTATCCATGTAGTGTCCCTAGCTGTTCCATGGGGCGAAGAGGATAATCTTTGTCTCCTGGTCTGATTTTTCCTGCAAATAGCCCAGTCAATGTTCTCCTTCAAATTGTCCAGGCACAAAGGATTGACTTAAAATGAAGGAATCATGACTGCAGATCAAATTTGAGCAGCAGTCACAACTCAGTCACTGCCTCCCTGGTGAAGCAAAGTCTGCAAAGGCAGCTGTTCTCGGACATTCCAAGATTGGTATGCCTGGGTCTGTAAACATGGCAGTGCGGGCGAGGGTAAGTATGACAACCTGCCTGTGGTGCAAGTGAACCTGCCTCATATGCTTTCACCTGCTTCCACCCCCCAAAACTCAGGATCATTCAATTTAGTGCCCATTTTAAGAATTTAGATTGCAACAATAAGAAATCCAGAAATACAGTTTTTATCAATCACTTACTGAAAAACTAGAATGTGGCTGGTCTCCATTGCCCATTTTAAGTAAGTGAATTGAGCACACAGCACATTACCAGTGAGAAAATCAGGAGATTGTCCTCTCAACAACAATAACATATTTATATAGTGCCTTAAACACAAGGTTTGGGAAGGACTGAAGGGCAGAGAAATTAGAGGAGAGGGCAAGGTGAGTTGAGATAGAGATTGAAATCACAGAGTATGAGGAGTTGCTTAGTGCAGAGATTGAAGGAGGATATCTTGGGGAGAATGGTGGAGTGGGGTTTGGGAGGGCAGTAAGAAATTAGGATTTTAAATGAGAGGCGAGAGGGGTCGAACAAGGTGAGGCGCTTGAAGGAGGAGAAGGTGCCTGAGGAGTAGGGGGAAAGACCAGGTGAAAAAGAGCACACTGCCACTGCAGCAGTTTAAACAGGGCAGACGGTGGAAATTATAACTGGGCGGAGAGGCTCAGTAAGGGGCAAACAAATTCTCTCCATTTGCTTAAGAATCGGAGCTTTAGTAAAGCACTATGAGAGAGCAGTGATTTAGCTGAAAAGATTCCCACCTTGTCCTTACCCCACACTGATCCCAACAGGCAAAACTTTTAATCTACAGTCTACTCCCTCTTTGAACCTATTCAAGAAACAAAACAGTACTAAATGCAGTATTCCAACATGGAGGCAGGTGTTACTTTGAACTAACAACAAAGGAAACAAACTTCTATGGTGCTTTCTAAATTCATAATTAAGTTTTCAACAAAGATAAATTTACAGCAATTACACAAAATGCAACTAAAGCTTCATCCGCTTGTGAACTCAATGAGATGGATTTACAAATCAGGGTCATCATATATAAATATCTGTCCTGGTTCTTAATTTTATTTTACTTGCTGCTGTATAACAATGTTGTTTTGACATTTTTTTGAAACAATGAAGATAATATAACTTGAATCTTCTCCAGGCAGTTAGTGAGCAGGACCTCCTTCCTCATTTTCAAATGCACATGAAGTTTTTTGCTTTGTGTTTTTGTTGTACTTCCGAGTGACATTCGAAACATGTTCTTGACCTGAAGGAACAGTGTGAAAACTAGACTCTAAAACCTTACTACATTTACATTAGGGATGGTAATCAAAACACAGTCCTTAAAGAGGCCTGGTCCCTGATATTTATGGGGAGGTGGGGAGGAAGCAGGGGCACGTGCCAGTGGCTGGGAAACCCGGAAATACTGGGAAAGCGGAGGTCCTGCCGAATTTAACGGCGGGACTTCATTAGAATTTTTTTTACTCCGTTTCCCGCTCGGCAGCCAGCCGAACTGAAAGGCTGACCGACTGCCAGGCAGGAAAGTCTGCTGTAGAAGGCGGCAGTCGGGGACCTCTGGGGACGGTCCCAGGCAATCGAGAAGATCAGGCGTTGGTTGTGGGGGGGGGGGGGGGGGAGGAAGGGGGAGGGGGGTGCTCAGAGCACGGCTCTGAGGAGGGAGGGAGGGAGAGAAAGCGGGGGGAGTGGAGACCTCATGGGATGGAGGTGGGGGTGGGAGTGGTTGTGGAGATCACGGGGTGGGGGGGAAAGGAGAGATTGTGTTGGGGGGGGGCGGTAAGAGATCATGGGGGGTAGGAATCGCAGGGGGGTCTGAATATCTTGGGGCTCTGAATGTAGCGGGGGTGGTGGAGGAGGTCGGCAGATCATGGGGTGGGAGGGGGTCGGTAGAGCGTGGGGAGGGAGAAATCATAGAATCATAGAAGTTACAACATGGAAACAGGCCCTTCGGCCCAACATGTCCATGTCGCCCAGTTTATACCACTAAGCTAGTCCCAATTGCCTGCACTTGGCCCATATCCCTCTATACCCATCTTACACATGTAACTGTCCAAATGCTTTTTAAAAGACAAAATTGTACCCGCCTCTACTACTGCCTCTGGCAGCTCGTTCCAGACACTCACCACCCTTTGAGTGAAAAGATTGCCCCTCTGGACCCTTTTGTATCTCTCCCCTCTCACCTTAAATCTATGCCCCCTCGTTATAGACTCCCCTACCTTTGGGAAAAGATTTTGACTATCTACCTTATCTATGCCCCTCATTATTTTATAGACTTCTATAAGATCACCCCTTAACCTTCTGCTCTCCAGGGAAAAAAGTCTCAGTCTATCCAACCTCTCCCTATAAGTCAAACCATCAAGTCCCGGTAGCATCCTAGTAAATCTTTTCTGCACTCTTTCTAGTTTAATAATATCCTTTCTATAATAGGGTGACCAGAACTGTACACAGTATTCCAAGTGTGGCCGTACTAATGTCTTGTACAACTTCAACAAGACATCCCAACTCCTGTATTCAATGTTCTGACCAATGAAACCAAGCATGCCGAATGCCTTCTTCACCACCCTATCCACCTGTGACTCCACTTTCAAGGAGCTATGAACCTGTACTCCTAGATTTCTTTGTTCTATAACTCTCCCCAACGCCCTACCATTAACGGAGTAGGTCCTGGCCCGATTCGAACTACCAAAATTCATCACCTCACATTTATCTAAATTAAACTCCATCTGCCATTCATCGGCCCACTGGCCCAATTTATCAAGATCCCATTACAAACCTTCTTCACTGTCCACAATGCCACCAATCTTGGTGTCATGGCAGAAGATGTGCTTAAGGGGCCAGGGGATCCTCCTGGCCTACAAGCGTTGCTGGAAAAGCACTTACCAGCTGGATCTGGCAGCTCTTGCCTCCCTTCAGCTGCCCCATTGATGTGGGAAAGTGTAGCATATTCATCATTTTGCATTATTACATAAATACAAGTTATACTAATTGAACTGTATCCAATCAGAACGGTTACCCTGCATAAACCTGCTATCTATGAAAAAAAAACAGCTTAATGATTCGTATCCAGCCTCACCTTTCTGAATGTTTTCTCGGTTAACCTGTGAAAAGACTGGAGATGCACGCGTGAACGCACATGAAAGACAAGATATCCAGTTCATACATCATGGGCAAGGCATTGTCACATTTCCTAGGTTACAATATTATATAATTAGCCATCAGGCAGAGTGAGAGTCAACGCCAGCACACGAAGAGAATGGTATCCACATACAGTAGCGACTGATGCCCCTAAACCCGAGCAGGTATTTATGGTCGACCTAAATTTCTAATATGATGGCACCACAGCATATAAAAACATACTTTTTCTCTCCTACATGGCAACAGGACAAGATTCAAGTCATATCTTTCTACAGAGGACACAAATGTCAATAACTATTTATCGTTTTGCCTTCTGGCACACGCTTGACTGCTAGAGCCAAGATTTCTTATTGCCTTGCCTATCTGATGGTGTTTTTTTTGGCATTAAATTATAAAAAAACAGGGACTTATTGCCGTCAAGGGACAATATCTGTGGCAACAATTTCATGGTTCGCTTCCAATAGTGTGCAAGCCCTTACCTGCCACAATCAAAATCCAATCCATTGCATTTACAAAGTTTCACTTACACTTAATCATCCAGAGGGCATCTTCAGTTCAAAAATAATTATGACAGAGCAATTTAGAATCATTTTCTGCTTTTTTTACTATTCCATAAATGCTTTTTAATGCGAACACATTGGCCATGAATTTCCCTGTGGCAGATATAGGGGTAAATGTCATGGAAAGTTGGCATTCATTCTGCAGAAATCCTGCCTTTGTCAAATATCAACATTTCCCATTCATTATGGCACTAATGTCACATCAAAGATACCTCTTCCCAAACAAATCATGGTAGCAGTAGCGATGTTTCCAAAGGCTGAAGACGCCTCAACAACAAAATGTACTCTACCTCAACAGGGTATTACTATTAATATCAGGACGGGAAACGTCAGGAGAGATTGAGAACAGTAAACAACACAGAGATTTATAGCAAGTGAAGCTCAGCAATTGGTAGAGAATGTGCAAAATTGGAAAACTCGTTTTGGGGATCAGCCAACATGCGCCCATCCTGAGAGCTGAAGTAAAAAATTAGGCAAATAATATAAAATGAATATGGCTTCTCATGGAAACTGAGGAAGGAGGAATCTGTTATCTGTTGGAATCTTGTCAGTGAAGCGACCTGACCAGAAACGCTAACTGATGAAAGGCTGCAGAAAGAAGTTCCACCATTATTCAAACCTTAGGCCTAGTAGACAAGAGAGGTAGTGAACTATTCTTCCTTCAGGAAGAGATGTAAGTTGTCATCATCAGTATAGGGATGATGAGAAATGTGGTTCGTAACAGTCTAGAATTATCTTAACATCTACATGGAACAAAACATAACCAGTGTTAATACACCTGATCACATAAGCAATACAATCCCATAGCGTTATTTATTTCAATGGGGAGGGGAAGGTGATCTTAATTTCAGCACAAAATATTGTTGAGGTTGGAGGAAATAAATGCATCCGTTACAATACTCAAGCCAGCTCAATCCCTTCTGTATGTTTGTCATTATATAAACCAGGTGTTCTTTCATTCCACTACTTTTAACAAGGGAGCATTGGGATTGCCTTCATTTCTGCAAATTTTTTTTTATTCGTTCATGGGATGTGGGCATCGCTGGCAAGACCAGCATTTATTGCCCATCCCTAATTTCCCTTGAGAAGGTGGTGGTGAGCCGCCTTCTTGAACCGCTGCAGTCCATGTGGTGAAGGTTCTCCCACAGTGTTGTTAGGAAGGGAGTTCCAGGATTTTGACCCAGCGATGACGAAGGAACGGCGATATATTTCCAAGTCACTGATAACGATGCTCCACTAAACCATGAACGGAATTTTTTTCCCTTAAATTTTCCCTGCCTTCATGAAAAACTGTTGCACAAATCTTTGCTCAAATTGTTTACAAATGTACAAGATAAATATCGATCAAGAACACCACTGGTCCATCTTAGCTCATCTGTTCAAAATGAAAACCCTACACTCCCCCCACAACATCTAACTGGCTTTTGAATGAGGTTTTCACCTCCTCTAATCTTCAGAAAAGTCTGATTGTTGTTTGGGTGAAACAAAAAAATCTTAAATTCACCATTCAACCAGTTTGGACTTAGATCTCCTTGTCCTGCTGTCATGGTTTACCTTGAAGCATTGACCTGGGTTTGCTATTTCCACACCATTTAATATCTTATCCACTTTTATAGGATCTCCCTCAGTCACCTTCTTTTAAATGTAAGGAATCTTACAACACCAGGTTATAGTCCAACAGTTTTATTTGAAAATCACAAGCTTTCGGAGGCTTTCTCCTTCGTCAGGTGACACTTCACCTGACGAAGGAGAAAGCCTCCGAAAGCTTGTGATTTTTAAATAAAACTGTTGGACTATAACCTGGTGTTGTAAGATTCCTTACATTTGTCAACCCCAGTCCATCACCGGCATCTCCACATCACACCTTCTTTTAAGACTGAAGAGCATAGTGTCTCTAACCTTCTTTCTATCGCAATTATTTGATGCTGGGAATCAGTTTTGCTGTTCTTCTTTGCACTGCCTCCAAGATCTGAATGTCTCCCTTGTGTTTTGATTGTCAAAAACTGGACGGAGAACTCAAGGTGCAATCTGATTACTGCACAGCACAATCCTGATGTAAGTAATGTTGAAATACGCCACCTCGGCACTTGCAAGCAGTGTCAAAATGATGACATGATTCCTTTTCTTCCCTGAAGGAAAAATGGTTTTGCAAACAAATTATCATGAGGACAATTCTACTTCAAATATTTGCACCATCTAGGCAAATGGAAATAAAACTTCACCTTGTACAATCATATATCTTTACTACGTTACATGTAGTCTCTGGTTATTACTTATAGAGCTCCTTAAGAATTCAGTATTATTCTTTCTATGCAGTATTTCTCCTCTTTACAAATCTTTTTTTAAAACGTTGAACAATTTAAAAGATATCGAAACCATTTCCAGGCATGCACTTTTCTTGCTAAAATTATTTTCCTGGAAAAGCAAGAGACTGAATATCCGAGAGCTCGGCGAGCACAAGCCATAGAGCCAGGACAGCATGTCTCTATTTATAGAGCACCCTGAAGAAAAGGAAGAAGTCAAACCTTTGCATTATTTCTGAAGACTGTGCAGAAATGCAGCTGAAGCCATCAAACGCAGATGGGTTAAAGCAACCCATTGCACACAGCCGAAGTCACAGCAGGGTCAGCTATGAATCAATTTTGTGAAAATGGTTTCTTCATCCATGTATGGCGCAGGGTCAGTGAACATTATTGCATAATCATTTTTCTGGCTTACTCATTTGATTCTCATTGGTAACCAACGGGCTGAAGATCAAACATTTATGATTTCACAATGGGGATTAGTTTCAGCAGTAAACTTGTATTGCAATATTGTTTCTGCATTGTGAGCTCAAAGCTTATTTAAATTGCTATGTGAGAGGCACAAGCTTGTAATTCTTTTTAAAATATTGTTGAATGATTTGAATAAAAGTTGTTGAGAACATTTCTTTTGAGTGAAACAAAGAAATGTGAATTGCCCATCCAGTCAATCAGTGTCTGTTGTTTGCTTTCAATTTCTGTTGTTGCAAAGTGTCACAAAGCAGTTTAAATACCGTTCTCCCCATAAAGACCAACAATCTCTTTCTTTTGACAAGATTTTTTTTTAAAGTGGATCTCCTTTAACAACTGTAACTGATTGCACGCTTAACATTAAAACCAATTCTTTTCCAACATTTCAATTAAGTATGTGGAAACGGCTAAAGGAAACAGTATTCTCATAGAAAAAGCAATTACTTTTCACTCAAATTGGTTGAGTGGGCTCAGATGACATTGGTAATGCTAATGACTGGCATTAATTAAAGATCCCTCATCATTTGAGCAGTATCTTTTAAGGCAGTTCAGAAGCAGTGACCATAAGAGCAGAAGATATTGAGTGACATCCTCGGGGATTACAAACATTATCATTGAAATTACACACGTTATGAATACAAAGTAATGCATAGGTTACTGGTGTGGGAGCTGTCAGTGAACAGTTTGCAGCACAACAGTGTGAATGCTTCCCTAGCACCAATACTGACAATATTCACAATAAAAATTGTTCCGGAAACCGAGTTGACCATTAAAACTTTTAATTTTATGTCAGTGCTTCCCCCCTGTGAGGAGTGCATCGTCTGGAACATGTGTTCACATCACTGATACACAGGAGCATGCATTGATATATTGGGTTGATGGTTAACCTGCATAAACTTGAATAGTGTTGCACATTTTAATGATCAAAGCTTTTGTTAGCAGTGGGTTGAAAGTTGGGGAAGGATTTGGTCTGGGAAACTTCTGTGATCTGTCCTTCCTCGAACGGACACATTGCTGGACAGGTTGATTTGGACGTGTTACGGACTACGGTATCACGTAAGTGCACAATCGCATTGTTTCTTGAGACTGTATTCCGCAGGGCACTGAATTCCGCTTGTTGAGATTCTGTTCTACAGTGTACTGCACCACTATTATAGCAACTCCATCATGCATTGATAATGTGTTTGGGTCCTAAGCTGTTAAGTGGGAAACTAAAACATGCATTTAGAGAAAAAAATTAAATGAAATGGAGTTCTTTAGATGGCAGTAGTCATTAGATTGATCTGAATGAGTTATTTCATTTACAGCTCCAAGAGCCCAAGTGTTAGGTCGACTCGGTTAGCAACAACCTGACCTCCAAGGCCTGCTCACCGATGCTCAGTTTGGGTTCCGCCAGGACCACTTGGCTCCAGACCTCAATACAGCCTTGGTCCAAACATGGACAAAGAGATGAATTCCGGAGGTGAGGTGAGAGTGACTGCCCTTGACATCAAGGTAGCATTTGACCAAGTGTGGCACCAAGGAGCCCTTGTAAAATTGAAGTCAATGGGAATCAGGGGGAAAACTCTACAGTGGCTGGAGTCATACCTAGCACAAAGGAAGATGGTAGTGGTTGTTGGAGGCCAATCATCTCAGCACCAGGACATTGCTGCAGGAGTTCCTCAGGGCAGTGTCCTAGGCCCAACCATCTTTAGCTGCTTCATCAATGACCTTCCCTCCATCATAAGGTCAGAAATGGGGATGTTCGCTGATGATTACACAGTGTTCAGTTCCATTCGCAACCCCTCAGATAATGAAGCAGTCCGAGCCCGCATGCAGCACGACCTGGACAACATCCAGGCTTGGGCTGATATGTGGCAAGTAACATTCGCGCCATACAAGTGCCAGGCAATGACCATCTCCAACAAGAGAGCGTCTAACCACCTCCCCTTGACATTCAACGGCATTACCATCGCCGAATCCCCCACCATCAACATCCTGGGGGTTACCATTGACCAGAAACTTAACTGGACCAGCCATATAAATATTGTGGCTACAAGAGCAGGTCAGAGGCTGGGTATTCTGTGGCGAGTGACTCACCTCCTGACTCCCCAAAGCCTTTCCACCATTTACAAGGCACAAGTCAGAAGTGTGATGGAATACTCTCCATTTGCCTGGATCAGTGCAGCTCCAACAACACTCAAGAAGCTCGACATCATCCAGGACAAAGCAGCCTGCTTGATTGGCACCCCATCCACCACCCTAAACATTCACTCCCTTCACCACCGGCGCACTGTGGCTGCAGTGTGTACCATCCACAGGATGCACTGCAGCAACTCGCCAAGGCTTCTTCGAAAGCACTTCCCAAACCCACGACTTCTACCACCTAGAAGGACAAGAGCAGCAGGCACATGGGAACAACATCGCCTGCACGTTCCCCTCCATGTCACACACCATCCCGACTTGGAAATATATCGCCGTTCCTTCATCGTCGCTGAGTCAAAATCCTGGATCTCCCTTCCTAACAGCACTGTGGGAGAACCTTCACCACATGGACTGCAGCGGTTCAAGAAGGCGGCCCACACCACCTTCTCAAGGGCAATTAGGGATGGGCAATAAATGCTGGCCTTGCCAGCGACGCCCACATCCCATGAACGAATAAAAAAAAAGTTAATGTACTCAAGCACATAATCTAGGCTGACATTCAATTGCAGTACCAAGGGAATGCTGCATTGTTGGAGGTCCCATCCTTGTAAAGAGACATCAAATGCCTGCTCGTTCCACTTTACAGGACCCCTGCCACAATATGAAAAAAAGCAGGGAGATATCTTGTCCAGCGTTTCTCCCTCAACCAATGGCTTCAAAATAAAAAATTGGTCTGCCATCAGATTGGCAACCTCATGACCTAGTTATACTGAAACTCTTGTATCAATGCGACATGAACAGTGTTGAAATAGCTAAGGATTAAGTGGAAAGAGACCTAGGAGGCTTAACAAGGTTGATGTTAAAAACATCTAACCAATGAAGAGCAGCAATCAACAAACCAATAGGATGTTGAACTACATAGCCAAAATAGTAGACTATAAGACAGAGGAAGTTATGATCAAACTATACAGTGCTCTATTCAAATCGCATCTTAAATAATGCACCCAGTTCTGGTCATGGAAAACATTCCAACGTCGGAGGCAGTTCAAAGAGCCATGAGGCTGATTGATGGTGTGAGAGTTCTGAGTTATAAGGAAAGACTGCAATTTTCCCTTTTGGTGAGGGCAGAAAACTCGGGGCATCCGATGGGTCGTCCGTTATACACCCCTCCCAATTTCCATTGATTTTTATGCAGGGTATATAATGGGCAGTCGATCCACTACTGCCAGTTTTCCACTACCCCGGAAAGTGAGATCTACCCCTTGGGCTCATCAGCCTGGAAATGAGACACCTGAGAGATGATCTTATAGAAGTATATAGTGCCATCCACAGGATGCACTGCAGCAACTCGCCAAGGCTTCTTCGACAGCACCTCCCAAACCCATGATCTCTACCACCTAGAAGGACAAGGGCAGCAGGCACATGGGAACAACACTACCTGCATGTTCCCCTCCAAGTCACACACCATCCCGACTTGGAAATACATCGCCGTTCCTTCATTGTTGCTGGGTCAAAATCCTGGAACTCCCTTCCTAACAGCATTGTGGGAGAATCTTCACCACACGGACTGCAGTGCTTCAAGAAGGCGGCTCACCACCACCTTCTCAAGGGCAATTAGGGATGGGCAATAAATGCTGGCCTTGCCAGCAACACCCACATCCCATGAACGAATAAAAAAAATAGTAAATGGCACAAAAAAAGGAAATCCAGAGTATTACTTTAAGTTAAATAATGAGAATAAAACAAGGGAACACAGGTTCAAACTGGTGAAAAGTAACTTCAGGAAGTTCTTCATGCAGAGAGTGATCAACACTTGGAATGGATTTCCCAATGGACTGGTGATGATAAAAACCCTGGGATCATTTAAGAAACAATTAAATGCTGAAATGGGTGGACTGCAGGGTGCTTCCGGATAGATTAATTAATATGGGCTGAATGGTCTACCTCATGTCACCATGATCATGTGACACACGTCACAAAGAAAGCAGTGTATCTGGCTGGTAAGAACATGATTTAATGCATAGGCTGAATGCAGTCTCAGCGGGTAAATTTTCATTGTCACTGCATGGGTGGTAATCTAACGGATTCACCCACCCGTTACAAAACCCGCTCGATTTTCATTCTATTGATTTCGAAGGCATGAAAATCAGATGGTTTCTACAGAGTACTGCCCACAGGTAAAGATGAAAATTTACCCCGAGATGTACTCACCATTTTCAATTACAGTATTAACTACGGTACAATATTAAAAAATAAGCACGGTACCCAAGTTGTAAAATGCGTGCACAGCCAAAAATTGAATGATACTAATTTTGACCATTTGTCCCTGAATTTGTGGAATGGATCCTGTCTCTATTGGTCTGGACCAGAGGTTGAGGGCAATGTTGGTAAATGTCAGGACTTGAGTGTAACACCGACAGTGTGGTGTTTGGGATTGGCCCCCACCAGTGATTACCTTAACTGAGCAGTTGACGAGAATGAGATTTCTACACCTGGCCCCAGCTGATTTTTACACACTTCGGTTGTTGCAGGATAATTGTCATTGGTGTCCAGTGAAAGCTCTGTTTGCAGTCATTCTGGGCTTTTTTTTTAAAAAACCTTTACAGCTTTGATTTCACGTGACCAGACCATCTGAAGGGGCAGAACAACACTGCCCTGCACTATAGTGCAGTGCCTGAGAATTTAAAGAGGTTGCAATCTACCAGCAGATGTTGTGGAGGTCCAAAGCTTAGGTGCATCAGACAGCACAGGAACTTGGAGTAATATTAATTATACAGTAGGAAGTCCAACATTGAGTTTGAAATACTGTCCTTGCTTACATTTACAATTCTCAGTGCATATTATTATGCTACAGCCATTATGACAAAGTTCAGTTACAAGTGTCCAATTTTTCATATTTCTTTTCATTTATCTGAATTTACTATTGATTGTGTCTACATTGTTCTTAAGTTATTGAAGAATCACTACTTATGCGTGGGGTGTTTTGGGTGGAATTTAAAAATTATCAGTGGCTGCTTTATTTTAGAATTTAGTAGCAGACTTGTGAATGATGGAGAAAGGCTGCAGCAGCTCTCGTCTCCCTGCTGTTTCCCATTTGAATGAAATGGTTCAATAACTCCACCAAGAATGGCAACTGAAGAGGAGTCATTGCGGAGCTAAACCCAATGCTGGCAACAGATCTTACAGTTCCGACAGTTCTTTGCAGTTAGAGAATTGGACACTTAGAAGTTTGTTTCAGACTGGTGAGCTGATGACAGGATCTTTTCCACACTCTGAAACGGGCTCTCCCGTCTTTTTGACTGCCTCAGTTCCCCATCTACCAAATCATTCCACTTTATTAGCCAATATTGCAATACTTCTTCAGTTAAACCAAACCACTGAGTTAATGCTAATGATTAGCTGCTTGGATGGAGCATGCAACTTGACAGCACTGGATATGAATTGAGGTCTTTTGCATGTTGCCCTTGCAGCCATTTAATTTGATTTCAGGCTCATCAAGAACTTCAGTGTTTTTGTCTTTCCCGATAGATAGATTCTCTACCCCCAAGGTATGGCCTTCAGTTGTTTCGCACACTGTGGTTATCGAGATTTCCAAGTGTGTTATTGATGTTTGCTTTCATTGCACTCTGCTGGGCTGCTGAGGCCAGGCAGCAGGTTGATTTCTTAACCCTCTCAGTGGAAAATGAAGCAGGACCCTGGAGAACCTTAAAAGAGTGAGGAAAAAACCAATAACATTTGAAAGGGGTGGGGTTGGAGTGGAAACAGATGTCATGTAAACACGCAATCAATATGTCGAAAAATTATAAGATATTATTGCAATAAATATTTACTCATGACATTTTTAGGATGAGACATTTCTGGGTAAACAACATAATCAACCCCTAATGTAATGAATAACGTTTCACTCTCTGCAATGGAGACCCCTTTCAGTTAATACATGTGTGTGATGTCAAATCCATTTGTTATTCATTTTTGAGAGGCCTGGAGAAAACGAATAACACAGTCTGTGCCAGATGAAATTAACTGTCCACCAGATCCACCCAACTCACTGTCCACCAGACCCGCCCAACTCACTGTCCACCAGACCCGCCCAACTCACTGTCCACCAGACCCGCCCAACTCACTGTCCACCAGACCCGCCCAACTCACTGTCCACCAGACCCGCCCAACTCACTGTCCACCAGACCCGCCCAACTCACTGTCCACCAGACCCGCCCAACTCACTGTCCACCAGACCCGCCCAACTCACTGTCCACCAGACCCGCCCAACTCACTGTCCACCAGACCCGCCCAACTCACTGTCCACCAGACCTGCCCAACTCACTGTCCACCAGACCCGCCCAACTCACTGTCCACCAGACCCGCCCAACTCACTGTCTACCAGACCCGCCCAACTCACTGTCCACCAGACCCGCCCAACTCACTGTCCACCAGACCCACCCAACTCACTGTCCACCAGACCCACCCAACTCACTGTCCACCAGACCCACCCAACTCACTGTCCACCAGACCCACCCAACTCACTGTCCACCAGACCCACCCAACTCACTGTCCACCAGACCCACCCTTGCTAACAATTGCTTGAGTGCTTCTCGTACTTCATCCTTAATGCAATGCATTGGACACTATTCACTCCAAGTTTGCTTGTATCAGACCAGTAATTCAAATCACTCATCATAAGCCAGAGGTTAACGGAGGCCAAAGACTCATCACAGAAGCAAATGATGGCCATTATCAAAGCCTTGCCTCCTTGATTGCACTCCCTCAAAATAAAATAAAAATTCCTACAGTTATAGTTCTTCTGGTTTCTTACCACTTCACTGACCATCATCATTCATCACTTTAAGTGGTTTTTTTTGAATGAAAATTCCAACCTCTTGCTACAAGAACTAAATAAAGAAATGTAACTTTCTACCCAGACACCTGGGAGATTTATAAGCAACTAATTCAGATAGATGGGTTTTCTGCATTAATGTAATGTAACATGTCAGTGTTTGGGAGCTCAGCTAAAATGTTCTTTCAATTTCTTGTACCACTTACGCTGCATTCCTCCACCTTGTACAAAATTAATGTACCATCATAACTAGTAATTAAACTATGATAAAGCGCCTCATAATGAACATATTCTGGCTTTTAATTTTTTTAAAAATTCATTCTTGGAATGTGGACGGCACTGGCAAGGCCGGCATTTATTATCCATCCCTAATTGCCTTGAGAAGGTGGTGGTGAGCCACCTTCTTGAACTGCTGCAGTCCATGTGGTGAAGGGACTCCCACAGTGCTGTTAGGTAGGATTTTGAGTCAGCGACAATGAAGCAACAGTGATATATGTCCACGTCAGGATGGTGTGTGACTTAGAGCGGAACTAGTAGGTGATGGTGTTCTCTTGCACCCGATGCCCTTGCCTTTCTGGGTGTTGGCGATTGCGGATTGGGAGGTGCTGCTGAAAAAGCCTAGTCATGCTGCAGCAGTGCATCCTGTAGCTAGTACACACTGCAGCCACGGCTCACCAATGGTGGGGGGAGTGGATGTTTAAGCTCCTAGGTGAAGTGCTGATCAAGTGGACTGCTTCATCCTGGATGGCATTGAGCTTCTCAAGTGTTGTTGCAGTTACACGCATCCAGGCTAGTAGAGAGTATTCCATCACACTCCTGACTTGTGCCTTATAGGCGGTGGAAAAGTTTTGGGGAGTCAGGAGGTGAGCCACTTGATGCAGGATACCCAGCCTCTGACCTGCTGTAGTAGCCACTGCATTTATGTGGCTGATTCAGTTGAGCTTCAATGGTGACCCCCAGGATGTTGATGGTGGGGGACTCGGCAATGGTAATGTCACAATGTCATGGCGGGGGCAGTGGTTAGGCGCTCTCTTATTGGAGATAGCCATTGCCTGGCACTTGTGTGACGTGAATGTTACTTGCCACTTATCAGCCCAAGCCTGGATATTGTCCAGGTCTTGCTGCATGCGGGGATGGACTGATTCATTGTCTGAAGAATTGAGAATGGAGCGGAACATTGCCCCACATCTGACCATATTATGGAAGGACGGTTATTGATAAAGCAGCTGATGGTATTTGGGCCTGTAACGCTGCTCTGAGTGTTAATTGTATCCATGTGATTTATATCAATTAATGTTGATTGTATTCAGGTGGTGCATATCAATTGCGGACTCTCTTGTATCCATTTATAAGAAAGCTTATCTCAGGTGTAGGTAGTGTTGATCTCTGTGAATAAAGGCTTGGAAGCAACTGATGACCAGGCTCTAGTATTCTATCCTTCACCACCTGGCTATCCAATCTTGTAACACTGAGGAATTCCTGCAGCAATGTCCTTGGGTGGAGATGATTAGGAACATAGGAACAGGAGTAGGTCATTCAGCCACTCGTGCCTGCTCCGCCATTTGATAAGATCATGGCTGATCAATGATCTAACTCCATATACCTGCCTTTGGCCCATATCCCTTAATACCTTTGGCCTCCAACAACCACAACCACCTTTTTTTGTGCCAGTTATGACTCAGCCACTGGAGAGTTTTCACTCCAATCCCCATTGACTTCAGTTTTACATGGGTTCCTTGCTGCCACGCTCAGTCAAATGCTGCCTTAATATCAATGGCAGTCAATCTCACCTCACCTCTATCCAAAAAACCTAGTCAAATGTACATGTAAGCACTCTGAATCTCACTTCCACATTAATCCTTCCACTTCTCCTCCCCACCCCACCCCCTAGCTTCCCACACGCCCCGAGTTTCCTTCCTAATCTCAAAATTTGGTTGAAGAGAGAGAAATACCTTTTTAACAAACTACCCTGGGTGCCTAAAATCCAAATGTTTATTCAGGCCCACTCTGATAGCAACAGAAAGTCTGGAGATCAGCATACAGCACCCCTTCCGCCAACCTGCAATATTGACAGGCTGGGGCATAAACCAGCAATCCCTTCCCTCAGCATTATATTGCCAGTTCGGAGCTGACACAAGGTTAAGTTGATGAGAGTTGCCTCTTAGTCTCACTGCAGAACCTGAAAAATTCAGCCAATGCTGTAAATAAACTGTAGCCTTTAGCCAAGGTAACAATTACCGCAGATATAACATGAAAACATGCCCAGAATTTCAATTAGCTTTTCAGCAATTTACCATGATTATCACTGAGTTTAGTGCAATTAGCATTTGATCTCATTTAATTTGTAAAGCTACATTTTCAAAATTAAATCTTATATATTTTAAACTGCAAAATTACCTATGAGGTTTGAAGTCTTATGTTTCATAGAAGTCCTATCCAATCAAGTACCAGATGGAATAGTTAAAGCAATCTGTCACTTGGGTAAAGGATCTTATTAAAATATTCTTAATAAAAGCTAACCCCAGAGGACCTGAAAGTTATTTATAGATGTAACCACTTTAATTACATATAAATCAATAGCCCTTAAAACATAGTCAGTATGTACAAAATCAACACTAAATTTCATCACCAGTCCTGTGATATCTCGAATGAAGCTAATGCTAGCTCTCTTTCAAAATACTGAGTGTACCTTTTACCATGTTGGAGGGTGGAGATCAGGACACTAATAAGAAAAGGAATGCTATAACAATTTACATTTCATAGCTCCTTTTAATATTGTAAATGTCTCAAGGCTCTTCACAGAGGAAAGAGACACTGAACAGTAATAGGAGCTAGGAGATATAATCAAAAGCATGGGTTTTTGAGGAGGCTATTAAAGGAGAGAAGGAACAAGACTGAAGACGAGTGGCAGGAGCAGGGAGGCTGCACTGGAAGTTATAGTCAGAGGTCTGAAGACAATAACATTGTAGACAGGGCTGGAGGAGGTTACAGAGAAAGGGTGGGTTGAGACCATGGCGGGATTTGTAAATTAATTCTATGTGTTGGGGGATGGGAAGCAACTAGAGGCTAACGAGGATGAGGGTGCTGGATGAGTAGGACTTAGTGTGGGAGAGGATGCGGGCAGCAGAGCTTTGAACAAGCTGGAGCTTGTGAAGGGTGGGGAGGAGAGTTTTGGAGAAGTCATGTCTGGAAGTGACAAGACCCAAGAAACATATGGATCCCCAATTTTTTTGATCTAAAACTTGCACCAGTTGTATTTTTAGAATCCTTGCCACAAAGATTGGCTTTGAAATATATCAGATAGAAGTTCAGACTTTGAAAAAAATACTAATTTCCTGCTTCTTCCTCTTGGAATGACTGACACTCCTGGGGTATAAACTTTTGTGTTCCCATTTCAATGTGCAAAAGTAACTGAACATTTACATTTGATGGAGGAGTTAGAAACATAGAAACATAGAAAATAGGAGCAGCAGTAGGCCATTCGGCCCTTCGAGCCTGCTCCGCCATTCAATACGATCATGGCTAATCCGCTATCTCAAACCATATTCCTGCGCTCTCCCCATACCCCTTGATGCCTTTTGTGTCTAGAAATCTATCTACCTCCTTCTTAAATATATTCAGTGACTTTGTCTCCACGGCCTTCTGTGGTAGAGAATTCCACAGGTTCACCACCCTCTGAGTGAAGAAATTTCTCCTCATCTCAGTCCTAAATATCCTACCCCATATCCTGAGACTGTGACCCCTCGTTCTGGATCCACCAGCCAGGGGAAACATCCTCCCTGAATCCAGTCTGTCTAGCCCTGTCAGAATTTTAAATGATTCAATGAGATCCCTTCTCATTCTTCTAAACTCGAGTGAATACAGGCCGAGTCGACCCAATTTCTCCTCGTTTGACAGTCCTGCCATTCCAGGAATCAGTCTGGTGAACCTTCGCTGTACTCCCTCTATGGCAAGTATATCCTTTCTTAGATAAGGAGACCAAAACTGCACACAATACTCCAGGTGTGGTCTCATCAAGGCCCTGTATAACTGCAGTAAGACATCCTTGCTCCTGTACTCAAATCCTCTTGCAATGAAGGCCAACATACCATTTGCCTTCCTAACTGCTTGCTGCACCTGCATGTTTGCTTTCTGTGACTGGTGTACAAGACACCAAGGTCCCTTTGCACATCAACATTTCCCAATCTATCACCATTTAAATAATACTCTGCCTTTCTGTTTTTCCTTCCGAAGTGGATAACTTCACATTTATCCACATTATACTGCATCTGCCATTTATTTGCCCACTCATTCAACTTGTCTAAATCGCCTTGAAACCTCTTTGCATCCTCCTCACAACTCACAATCCCACCTCATTTTGTGTCGTCAGCAAACTTGGAAATATTATATTTGGTTCCCTCATCCAAATCATTGATATATATTGTGAATAGCTGGGGCCCAAGCACTGATCCCTGCGGTACCCCACTAGTCACCCCAAAAAAGATCCATTTATTCCTACTCTCTGTTTCCTGCCTGTTAACCAATTTTCAATCCATGCCAGTATGTTACCACCAATCCCATGTGCTTTAGTTTTGCACACTAACCTCATATGTGGGACTTTATCAAAGGCCTTCTGAAAATCCAAATACACCACATCCACTGGTTCTCCCTTATCTATCTACCAGTTACATCCTCAAAAAACCCCTGTAGGTTTGTCAAACATGATTTCCCTTTCATAAATCCATGTTGACTTTGTCTAATCCCGTTGATATTTTCTAAGTGTCCTGTTATCACATCCTTTATAATGGACTCTAGCATTTTCCCTACTATTGAGGTTAGGCTAACCGGTCTGTAGTTCCCTGTTTTCTCTCTCCCTCCTTTTTTAAATAGTGGGGTTATGTTTGCCACCCTCCAATCTGCAGGAACTGTCCCATAATCTGTAGAATTTTGGAAGATGACAACCAATGCATCCATTATTTCCATGGCTACCTCTTTTAGTACTCTGGGATGCAGATTATCAGGCCATGGGGATTTATCGGCTTTCAGTCCCATTAATTTCTCCAGCATTATTTTTTTACTAATACTAATTTCCTTTAATTCCTCCTTCTCACTAGTCCCTTGGTTCCCTAGCATTTCTGGGAAGTTATTTGTGTCCTCTTCCGTGAAGACAGAACAAAAGTATTAGTTTAATTGCTCTGCCATTTCCTTGTTCCCCTTTATAAATTCTCCCGGATCTGACTGTAAGGGACCTACATTTGTCTTCACTAATCTTTTTCTTTTTACATACTTGTAGAAGCTTTTACAGTCCACTTTTATGTTCCTTGCAAGTTTACTCTCATACTCTATTTTTCCTCTCTTAATCAATCTCTTGGTCCTTTTTTGCTGAATTGTAAACTGTTCCCAATCCTCAGGCTTTCGTTCAGTCCAATTTGTGTCCTTGTTCCCCAGTCTTCAGCTGCTGTTTAATATCATGGTGGCCTGTGTTTTCTTCATATTTTATAGGTAGGTCAAGATGCAGAAAATTTAAGGCATAAATAGGATAAAGACGCTGCCAGTATTTGATCTCTCACTGTGTACGAGGGCAGTGATTATGGTGTACTCCCACAATCATGAGCTCAATCTCCTTTGCTTTATCAGACTACAGTATGTTCTCATGAAGGCACATTTTACATTAAGTGACACTATTGCACTGGGACAATCTCTTAAAACTTCCCACGGTCAGTCCTAATTATTTATTTATGCTGAGCTCTCAGTCCATATTGGATCTCGTGCTTGAAGATCACCAAAAGCCAGAAGGAGGAAACCTAATGTAAGAGTAGTCCTTGAAAGACAATTTAAAGGAATGCAGCCACTTACCTTTATGGATTGAAAGATATGAGGGGAGGGGGTAAACTGGTTTTAGCCTTTCTAAAGGCTTTATGGGGAAAAACCCAAGGAACATAGAAATAAATGGCAGGTTTTGGCAGTGAAGCATGCAAATTCGTGGTTTGATGGCTGGCAAAGTGGAAGTGCTCCTGCATGAAGAAATTTGCACCGTTTAGCACTTTAGGGCATTCCTGCCAAAGGACAGCAGTGCAACGTGCTCCCCAAGTGTCAGTGCTGTGTACAATACCCATGCAAACTGGAAACAGAAACAGAAGAACATGGCATATCTTAAGGAAGCTGTCAACAGTAAGTGTGCCATAATGTGTTGCCTGTGAAACTAGTTCACATTCACTGCAGGCCAGTGGTAGGCTCTCACAGAACCATCCAGCACTTTCATTGCTTATGTTTGCCCATACTCCAGCAAGGCACAGATTCAAGCTGCAACTTACAACAGATAACCTTGTCACAATCATATCTTCAAAGGGTTTCACACACAAAATCATCGTAACGCAACCAACCTGCATGACACATGGTCATTTACTGTCACAATGGACGGCTGCAAGGTGGCAACCTAGCTACCATCGATAACCTCTCTCTTTTGGGAAATGCCACTGCTGTTTATTATCACTGTGCCCTAGTTTTCTTTGTGTAGCCATGGGGTGTTTCTGGTGCTATGTAGTGAGAAAGGAGATGAAAATGCTGGCCATCGTGGGCGATGTATGAGTCACCTCTTTAATATTGTGTGAGCAGCATATTGGCTAATAATGCAAGATGATCCCTAAGCTAGCCCAGAAGGGGGCAAAAAAGTTGAAGGAGAAAACAACCTTAACTGCCACTGCCAGTACCGTCCCTATGATGTACGTTGGCTGCAGGTGTCCTTGCAACTGAAGGCACAGATATTATCCTGCCTCCAGGCTGACTCAGAGCCTATGGAACCAGTTGCCCACAGTCATTGCCACATAGGTGTGCCAGTTCCTGTAGCTGTGGCTGGTGATATAAGAGGGATGTGGTTTGGGCCGTCAGGCTCTGCTGCTTATCTTTCATCATGAACTATTTCAATCTTTAAATACTGTACCTGAGGCACTTCAGGGCCATGCCCCATTGTACATTATAACCTGATTTGCCAATCGCCACAGGATTCTTCATTTAGCCTGGTCACAGCCCAAGTTCCCGTGAAAGTTTGTACTACAAGATCTACCTTTGTTGTCTCCTGTATTATTTTCAGTTCTCCCTGTTCTATTGATGTCTTATAAATGCTTCAATTAAAGTCACCTTTCCAGTGAATTACCAGATAATTAACTACTTTAGGTTCCATATAAACATTATGCACTGTTAGAGGAATGTCTTTTTTAAAAAAAGTTCATAAAATGTCAATAAAATTAGCAAAAAAAGTAGTACTAAAAAAAGTACCATAAAACAAAAAAAAATTACTAGAACACCTTGGATACTTAGTGCTCCACCATCTTTGCTGCTTCCCTTAGGCCACATGACATGCATAAAGAACATTCTAGTTCTAAGCAGGTGGGAAAATGTGCAATTTAAATACATTGCATTTTTTAAAGGAAGCTACAGTTCATTGTTGACACCACCATTTTGAGCCAGTCGGGAAGATCTTGCTTAGTGCTAAAGTGACGTAGATTTTCCAGCTGTTACCCTCCTGTATCACCAGCCTTGATAACCAGGAAATAGACTGTACTGATTCCAGATTATAGGAATATGACTAAATTATTTTCCATATGTAGGGCAAATAAATCCTTTGGATGGGTGTTAAAATAAATGGGCATAAAAATAGTGCACATGGGAATATAGTAAGAACACATTAAGTGATGGACATGAACTTTGCTGATTGGAATTCCACTTGAACAGAAGAGATTTAGATAAACAAATCTTTAAATGAAGAGCATTATTGCATCAACAAAATGTTTGCCACGTATTGTCGTACTTAACCGTTCTGTGGATCAAATATTGGGGAATATTAAAGGATTCTTTTTCTGTCTGCATGTGTTCTCCGACTCCAGAATGCCTGCAATACAATCACTGTGGAGGACAATTTAAACATCATAATGGCTGCTGTACGGCCCTCTAACCTATGAACTGAGCACCACATCAGCTTTGAGGAAGGCCATCAAAACAACATTGCAGTCAGCTCTAAAGGGACGATTAGTTGGAGATCAGGGCTGGCATTCAGACTTGATTCTACCCTTGAGTGTGCGGAAGTCAAAAGGAAGAAGTATTCAGATATCAGAAGCAGATTATGGTCGTCGCGCCACTGATGGTCTTTAGCAATGGATAGTTTCAACATTATCTGCACAGAAGTAGGTGAAGATACTGAGCCACCCAAGCAGATGGTTCAAGGCATCACACATTCTGATGCAGAGGCTCATCAGCTACTGCTGTTGTGTCCATTATCCATGCACCACAAATTGAACAGCCAGTCTTGAGGTACCATAAACTAGCACTGCTACGGAAGAATTTCCCCAATTCTATGCTTGTGGGAATTTAATGAGAAGACTTTCTGAAGGTACAAGGAGAAAGATCAAGCTATAGCTTTTAGAATTTTCAAAGTTTATGCTTCATATGTGTATTTCAGTCACCTAATATTTCTAAATCTTAAAAATAAGCACAATGTGTATATTAGGTGAAATGTTGTCAAAGGTTCTGTTCCTGTGGGTTATTTGAATACTGGATTCAAGTTTTGTAATTAGAAACCTAAGAATGTACAGGACAAGAAAAGACCATTTTGGTCCATCTGGCCAGCTCGAGAGTTCAAAAACAGGATATACTGTTTACTACCTCAACTGGTTTTCTCACCAAATATTCATTTAACTCCCTCTGAGGATGAGGACGAATCATTGCATTGTATAGCTTCAGGATCACATTCTGTGATGTGTTCTATGCATTATACATCCCAAGCTCCTATTTGCATTATCACTGCTGTAAACTGTGCAGAGGATTTCAACGATTTGTCCACCAATACCCCAAAATTTCCTTTTCCTGTGGTGTAGATGATGCCATTTAGTTTATAGTTCCAAAGCTTATTCTCCTTCCATAGTCTTATCACTCTTCACTTGTTGACTATTTGCCATTTCTCAGGAATTTATCTAGATTGACTTGCCCCGATCATCCAGCAATTAATTGTTTGTACCCCCCGGACCCCCACCACCTTAGTGTCACCAACAAATCTCAACAGTTTAGCTCTATTCCCACTTCCAAATCATTTATAAATACTGTGAAGAGTTAAGGTCCCAACACTAATCCTTGGGGCACCTCACTAGTCACTTTCCACCACTGCAATACAGCTCTGCATGGCAGCCCTCTGTGTCCTCCGATACAGCTAGTTGTCAATCCACTTCAATAACTGACCAAGCTGCTTTTCTACCTTCTGGACCAACGTCCTATGCAGTACTGTATCAAAAGCCTTGTTGAAGTGAAGATAAACAATGTTCACTGAGTGCCCTTTATCCACATTCGTCCTCAAAGAATTCTAACAGGTTGGTCAGGTATGATCTTCTCCTCATCAAGCAACTCTGACTGCCCCATGACTTCATACATCTCTAGGTATCTCACAACACCCTTCTTTAAGCGAGCCTATAACATTTTAGCGTCAACAGAAGACAGACTCAGCAGTCTTTAACTTCCAGGGTAGTCCTTTTGTCCTTATTTAAAGATAGAAGCTATGTTCCCTTCTCTCCAATCTTTTGGTACAACTCCTGATTCTAACGATTCCCTAAAGATCCCTGCCAGAATGTCTTGAATTTTGTCAGTAATTTCCTTAAGTGCCCTTGTGTCCAGGCCATCTCGCCTTGAGTCTTATCCTCTTTCAGTGCTTTCAATGTTTCTATCACTTCTTTTTGAGTTATTAATTTTGATTATTGCAGATAACTCACATTTTAAACCAAGATGTCCATTCTATGGTCCTAGGGCTACATGCAACCTTTAAGCAACTCAAATATAATGTACACCACAAAAAGTTGGATGGCAATGAATGAACAATTACTGTTATGTGGCTATGCTTAGTAAATATGGCTTAGAACAGTGATATCCAAGCTTTTGTCTTCGTGGGCTGCATAGATATGAACCATAGAGTGGTAAGGTTGGTAAATGAGCAATACATGGGTCAGAGTTTCCAGTGCTGAATTAACAGTGATAATTTTCTAAAGCCAAATTTGTAAATGAATTGGCACTGCTGCTGCCAGAAGAGATTGTTCTTGCTTGCTTCTCTGGTAGAATTACTGCCTCTGACAGCAAAATGAACACAAGCACTCCTGCATCACCTCGTACATGTCAGTGAAGACGTTTATTGATCACTGGGCTTGTGGACATTTCTCGAGCATTGGGAAGATAAGACTCAGCTCAAGAGTCATGAACATCAACTTGAAAGCAACTGCTCATCGTGTAGCTGCTTGATGTTGAGCAGATGCTGTGTGGAAATATAAATGGGGCAGTTTCTGTAATGACCAAAATGGGAACCAGGATTGCATTATTATGACCTGAAGTAGTTCTGTAATATAAATGCATTGAAATATCTCTTGGGAGTAGATATAAGAGTAGTAAAGCACAGCTGTATTTTGAAAATAGCCAGGTAAAGACATGTTAAGCCAGGATGCCAGCAGTACACCAAATGGGCTTTATTGAAATGCTCGTCAAATAGGTATCTCTGATACATTTGCTAACTTCTTTCATTTATAGATACATTCATTTTGTTACACACATTATTGGAAGAGCAAGCTGCTTTTTAAAAAAAAATATTTCACCCATTATGTTTTTAAATTGTTCTGAAAGCACTGTTATTGTCCAATTTGTTAAGTTAAATTCATTTATTGGATACCTTTCCCCTCCGCTCTAAATATATTAGCTTTTATTGTTCGTCAATATATATTGCAACAGCTGCTTCAGTTCACTGGAGAAAATGAAGACTCAAGCAGCAGACCAAAAATTAAAAGTGTTATCTCCGGGGTTCGAGAAAATTAGCTGACAAATTTTAGATCTTGCCAGGAAAAAAGATTCTAATCAGAAAGAGAAAATTGGTTGCAGTAGGCTTTTAGGATTGAAATTCAAACTGAATTAAAACCCCCGTACTTCTGGGGCCCAGACATTATAATGTAAATGGCAAAAATCAGAATTAGTGTCTCTTCCACCCATCCAACCTAACCCTCTGTGGTTTAGTTTAACTGAAGTGCACATTTATTCATTTTTCATTTAAAAAAAGTCACAAAGCAATAATTACCGATGTGGGAAGAGTGCCTCAGAGCTAATTTTGTTGACTATAGTCTTTTTAAAAGCTGCTTTGTCTGTTGGGACTTGACTTAGTTACACACATAGAGGATATCAAGTATCTACCAATTGAACACAAATATCACATAATCCTAAACTGAACCATCGCTCTCTCAACTTGTGCTGTTGGCTTTAGGATTCTGATATAAATTCATACTTTAATACAAGTACAAGGTTTGCAGAAATTATGCTTTCTTTAGATCAAAATAATTGAAGACAATTGGCTGCCACAATCGGTGGTGTTACTTTTGAACATAAAGTGTGTTGTATATGATTGTTTTAATTGTATATCTTTGTTTTACTATGAGAGAAAGGAGAGAATTTCAGCAACGTGAGAGTTTGACACAGTGAAATTTGCTGCTCAAGATCATTTTGCAAAATGTCAGAAGGAGCCAGCAGCCTCGCCAAAAGCTGAAAGATCCTGTTTCCCCATCACAGATAGAAGTGTGGCATTGCATAGCTTTAAAAGTCACATCTTACTAATGAAGAGGCTCAAAAAAAACAGATCATGAGTGGGGATGGTACCACCGTCCTAAAACAATTGGAACATTGATGATGCAGTCATTTTAATGAAAATTTACACTCGCCTGAAACTCCTGATAACCATCATTAAATCCTCATGCACAGCTCCCTCTGAGGCACTCAGCAAGTTAATTCAGTGAGTGCTGGAAAGGTCTTTGGTTCAATTCCTAAGGTGTGCTGAGCTAGCTGATTTCAGTCAGGGTGCTATAATTGGCCTCAGCATCTTTAGAGTAGGGAAAGAAAGATATTGTCCAGTGGTCCCACCAGAAGGGTGAAAATGTGCAAGATGGGTAATGACAGGATTGGACCTGTCTGTGAATTCCTCCATAGCCAAACGTCTGTTGATACTCAGACATGAATAATGGTTAGTGGGTGAACCATACCCTTATAAGGAATAAATGCTTTCAGAAAATGAGAGAAGGGGAGAAAAATGGACAAGAAAATAATTCCCTCATTCAGCATGTTAATACCAGAGCAATACACAAAAATATTATCTTGTCCAGGACCTAGAGCTGATCACTGTCAACTTCAGTGCAATGTTGATAAGGACAGCATGGCACATAGAAATGCTAATTGGCTTATTCTTATGGGTGCAATTGGGTTCAACATTCAGAATCATGGCTGTTCTGAAAAGACTTGCGCATATTGATCATGTGCTCAATAAATTGATGTGCAGGGGAAAAGGAAGGAGAAAGAGGGTGGTAGTATCTATAAAGTAGAAAGAAGCGTAGATAAATTGAGCTTTAAGATCACTGTCCCCCCCATCAACAGCACTTAGTGCACTAAATGAGATTGAGAAGGTCATGGACACACCATTCAAGCAACTTATAGGAGGCTTAAAGACATTTCAAGGAATGGAATCAATGTCTATCTAAAGAGAAGAAACGCATGGGGGGAAATGGAAGTCAGCACGATTTCAAGAGCAATAGTGTTCTCATAAATCTGCTGTGATTTTTTGAGGTGGTAACTCAGTTAATGAATTGGAAATAGTCGGTGGATTAAATATAGAAATCACAGAATGATACAGCACAGAAGGAGGCCATATGGCCCATCGTGCCTGTGCCGGCTCTTTGAAAGTGCTATCCAATTAGTTGCACTCCCCTGCTCTATCCCCATAGTCCTGCAATTTATGTCCCTTTCAAGTATATATCCAATTCCCTTTTGAGAGTTACTATTGAATCTGCTTCCACGACCCTTTCAGGCAGTGCATTCCAGATCAGAACAACTCGCTGCGTAAAACAATTGCTCCTCATCTCCCCTCTGGTGCTTCTGCCAATTACCTTAAGTCTGTGTCCCCTGGTTACCAACCATCCTGTATATACTTGGATTTTCAAAAAGGGATTTCAGTAGGTTACACATATGAGTTGTTTAAAAATTTATGTCCACAAAATAGAATTTGCCAGTTGGATTGAAAATCAGCTGTGAGAGAGTGACACAGCAGCACAACATGCAATATCACAAAGTGGAGGGTGATGGGTTTCATGATCCCACTCCACTAAGTCCCCTATTTCAGACATGCCACTTTGGGAGCTGCCATGTGGAGGCTAGTTGTCTACCAATAGAAGTCAACACTATACGACCATTATGGAAATCCTATTCTACAGTCTGAAAAGCAGCATTGGTCGAAGAATGGGAGCAGTCACCAACTTGCATGTCTCCCTGCATCCCTTCAGTTGTGGATCACGTGCAACTTGGGATAATAGAAAGATAGGATTCATACCGTTGAATTAAAAATATAATTGTCTTGGTAACTGAAAGAAGCGATGAATTGGACAAGGAACTATCAGCAGATATTGCCTGAACTATGAGGAGGCTAGTGCCGGTAATATCAGATTCGCTGGTACCAAGTTACATTGACAGGTAATCCGCATCAGGGAGATTGGTGATTTTCATTGAATCTGGACAAATGAAATGGCTAGATTGAGAAATAGCAAATAGAATTGAACATGGAAAAGGTGCACCCTTTTGCTCAATGCTATGGCAAATAGGAAGAGTATAAACAGTAGGTGCAGATTCAATGGTAAAGGATGAAAGTTAAAGAGATCTGGTGTGGTGATTATTCACTGAAAGCATCCAGTTAACACAAGGCAACTATTAGCATGACAATTCAAGCACTAATATATGAGGCTATTTTATAGCAAGTCAAAACATGCTATTTTAACTGACTCAATGGTAAGACTACATTTAGAATAGCACGTGATATTTTAGGCACCTTACTCTCAAAAAGATTGATGCATCAGAGAGGTGATGATACTAGAATCAAAGGCTCATGAGTTGCAGAGGTAGATTAAGAAAATTGGGTACATTTTAATAGGAGCCAAGATTGATAGTCAGTACTGAGAGAGATCATAAAATGGATGGTCACAGGCTATTTAACTCAAAACTATGATCACAAGACAAGAACAAAATTGACAAGTTTCAGGTGAGACCAGTGATTGGAATTTCTCCCCATAGGACAGTGGGTATGAGAAATCAATTCATACAAAAACCAGTAAGTCATGTGTTGATTAACTCTTAAAAAGGATGAATATCTGAGAAGTTGGGTCATAGATGATTGAACACTTTGTTGAACGCAATAGTTCTGGTCTTTCTGGGACTGTGAAGTGTCATCTGTGCAAAGCAGCTGATTCGAGCTAAATCACATAAATGTTTAAGTTAAATTGATTTCCTGAAACCTCTGTTGAATTGGATTTAGGGCTTAAAGAAAAATTTCAGCTTCTTTTTGAAAGTTTTACCACCTTCTGGGCAGCAGGGTGAAAATTTAACAGACCTAGTTTGTTGAAAGTTGTTGTTTTGGACAGGCCAAATGGGCGTCACCAGTTCTAGACTTCAAGTGCTTAAGAGTTCTACCTGGACCCTGAAATTTATGAGTCACCACAGTGAACAACTAGTATAAAGTGCATAAGGAAGGGCATTTTTCAGTTTTTTTAGTGTGGGACACCAGGTCTCATTTGAGATTCTCCAAATTCACATTGACAATTCTTCAAGGTACTGGCAAAAAGGGAGTGAAATGGGGATTTATTTAAAAGGCCAAAAATGGACAAATTTTTGAACAACTACAAATTACCCACTCAAACTCCTGTCTTGGAGTCAATCTAATTTGCAACCAGGACTAATGGACTGTAAAAGTTATCAGATTGAAGGCATTACTCTTCCCGTAAAATACAATTATCTAACATACATAGGAACAAGAGTAGGCCATTCAGCCCCTCGAGCCTGCTCAACCATTCAATTAGATCATGGTTGATTATCCACCTTGGTTCCATATCCATTAGTACCCTTACCTAACAAAAATCGATCAATCTCAGTTTTGAAATTTTCAATTGACCTCGTCTCAATGCCTTTTTGGGGGAGAAAGTTCCAGATTTCCACTACCCTTTGTGTGAAGAAGTGCTTCCTGATATTACCCCTGAACAGCCTATCTCTAATTTTAAGGTTAGGCCCTCTTGTTCTGGACTCCCTCACCAAAGGAAATAATTTCTCGATCTACTCTATCAAATCTTGTAATCATCTTAAGCACCTCAGTTAGATCACCCCCTTAATCTTCTATACTCGAGGGAACATAAGCCTAGTCTATGCAACCTGTCCTAATAATTTAACCCTCTAACCCCCAGTATCATTCTGGTGAATCTGCGCTACACCCCCTCTAAGGCCAATATATCCTTCCTGAGTTGCGGTGCCCAGAACCAATGTGTTAAACATGTGAATCAGATCGGAGTTCCTGGTTGCACTTGCAGGATTCATATATTTCAGAAAACAAACATACTGGATCACTAGAGGCCATATATTTAAAAAAACTTACCTACACGGTACCACGGAGACTGGTCTGAAGCACTAATTTCTCGAGACATTTCACAGAAGTTCTTTAGATGTATTATCCTAAGGGTAGATTTTCCTTCATTGACTAATTCTAGTTAAAGAGTAGACAGGAGTATAAAATGGTATTCTTTGTGCTTATACTCACATCCACTTTTTGTGTTAAAACTAGATGTAGTAGAAGTACTGTATATGGATGTTCAGAAGTCGTTTGATAAGATGTCTCAAGAGACTTGCTAGAAAAATTCAGGCTTATGGTATGAGAAGAAGTGTAGTGACATAAATAGAGTGTTTGTTGACGTACCAGAAACAAAGATTTAGGGTAAATTGGTATTGCTTGAATTGGAGAAAGATTGGAAGTGCTGTACTCCCGGGGTCACTTTGATTCTTGGAGTGCATGGATGATTTGGACGTGGGTATAAGAGCATAATCTTGAAATTGGCTGATGAGACAGAAGTAGGGAGCTTGGCAAACAGCATGGAGATAGGTTAACAGAATGGGCAGACAGGGCACAGATGCAAACTAATGTGGATAATTATGAGGTAATATATTTTGGGAGGGAAAGCAAGGAATGGGAGTGTACACTCAATGGAAAGATACTGAAGGGTATGGATGAGCAGAGAGACCTAGAGGTTCAAATACATAATTTCCTGAAAGTGCAAGCATAGCTAGATAAAAAAAGCAAACATCATTTTTGGATTTTATGAACATGGGCATAAGGTACAAGAGTAAATTTTTGTAAATTTGTACAGAATATTTGTAATGCCACAGTTAGAGTACGGTGTGCCGTTTTGGGCCCCCCCCCCCATTATAGAAGGGGCACTAAAGCCATAGAGACTGTACATAGATTCAACCTTATGATGCAAAACTAGAGTTATAAGGAGAGACTTGAGATATTGGAAGTATTTCCATTGGCCCATAAAAGGCTAAGAAGAGATTTAATTGAAGAGTTTGATAGAGTCAATAGGGAAAGACGATGGGGTCGATTTTGTCTTCAATGTCTGGGTGGTAAAATGGTGGAGCAGTTAATTATAGAACCTGCCTAATTTTCATTCCATTAATTTCAAGGAATAGTTGAGTCAGAAACAATTGCCAATTTTAAGGGAAATCTGGATAAATAAAAATTTAAAGTAGAGGAAGATAAAGGGAGAGAGCTGGGCAGTGAGGTTTGTTTTGGATTGCTCTAGCAAAGAGCTGGCACAGACATGATGGGAAAAATATAAACTTCTATATTTCTATGTTTCGAATGAGAAAACAAGGAAAACATAGCCCCGATCACTAAATGATCAATACTCCCAGGCAAGAAGACTAAAAGTCTGAAATCAACAGCCTGGTGGTGGATTGACATGTCTCCACAAGTAATACTAGAAAGTGCGGTTTGAATTCAGTCTCTGGAAGTGATTAATATGTTGTGTCTTTATAGAATCCTTCAACTGTGATGGCATTCTAGATTTTTCTCATAGTTATAATCTAATGAGTCCAGTAAAACTGCTTCACCTGTGAACTACAGAACAGCAAAATTGCTTTATTGACTGGTGTACTGCTTCCTCTTTGTAGTTCATGTGTTGTCAATATCAAAACAATTAGAGTACTGCTATCATCATTAATATGTGTCATATATACACCCCTTTACCCCCTTTATGGAACTGCATCATATGAGTGAACCTACACAAAATTGAAAATTTAATAACTATTTTAACCAAATAAAACTCTTCTTCCAGTACACAGATACACAACTAGACTTGTTCCTTTTCACCCTCGGATTCTGATATGACCAAATAGCTGTGTCTGCACCAAAGGGTACAATCTAGAGAGAGAGAACTTGCATTTATACAGTGCCTTTCACAACCTAGGGACCTCCAAAAGCATTTTACAGCCAATTAAGTACTTTTGAAGTGTAGTGAGTGTTGTAATGTTGGGAAACATGGCAGCCAATTAGGAATATAGGAACATGATGATTACTGGTAGGCCATTCAGCCCTTCGAACCTGCTCCGCCATCCAGTTAAATCATGGCTGATCTGTACCTCAATTCCATTTTCCCGCCTTTGCTCCATATCCCTTGATAACCTTTCCTATCAAAAATCTATAGATCTCAGTACTGTAAGCTCCAATTATCCAAACATCCACAGACTTTTAGGAGAAGAGAGTTCCAGATTTCTGCTACCCTTTGTGTGGAAGAAGTTCTCCTCCTGAGATATCAGCCTAGATTATATGCTCAAAACTCTGGAGTGGGATTTGAATCCATAACCATCTGACTCAGAGGTGAGTCAGAATAGAATACAATCTATAACTTGCATTTATATCAGAGGTGAGTCAGAAGGTGAGAGTGCTACCACCTGATATATTGATCTGCAAATTTATAGCAGTGGTTAAACTGACACGTACTGAATGATAAGTCTGCATTTGGTGTCATGTTACAGTTACATGCCACAAATCAGTTGACATGTAATGTGAGTTGATTTTATTTTGATGCAGAGCAGGGTACCATCTCAGTGTTTACACACCAACATTTCTGAAAAACTTCACTGTTCAAAATTTTGCATCTGCACTAGATATTCTGATGTATTTAATATCACCAGTCACTTCTGTAAGTGGACTTCACATTCTCTATGCACTGGAGAGTACCTTCACTGTCCAATATCTAGTTAATTAATAGCATGAACCGTGGCCACAATAAGATTGTGTGCTACCATGTGCGTTTCTCCTATTTTGGGAAGATGGGCTAAAAAGTACGTTAGTGAGATGAGACCAATTGTAAACCAAACAACTGATTTATTTTACATGTAATATATGAATGAACAAAACATTATTTTCCAGTGTGATTCAATCACCTCCCTATTACACGTACACATATCACAGAACAGGACACAGTACATAACTTTACTGCTATTAATGGGTTTAACTCACTTTACAAGTCAACAATCTTTGAATTGACTGGCACTAACCTTAGTTATATAGGCTGCATGTGCTCATGATCAGTCTAGAGCCTCATACCCTCCCTTACTGCCTGAAGAAAAAATAAGATCTCTCTGCTTCTCTCACTGTTCCAGATTGACTCTTCTATAGAGAGAGAGTGAAAGAAAGAGAAGAGGCACAATTGGCCGAATGGCCTCCTCCTGTGCTGTACCTACTATGATACTAGAAAGAATGTTTCCTCTGACCCCTCCCTCAGCTCTGTATTGAAGATTTGCTTGCTGAGATGCCAGTCAAACTTACTGGCTGGGGCAGAGATCACCTGGTACGTACCCTGTAATATAAATCAGGATCAATGTGGACTTCTGGACTGGTTTTGATCACCTAACGGGGTCGGAGAGGAACTTTGCAGATTTTTTTTCTCTAATTGGCCTGGGCTTTTATCTAGCTTTTCACCTTTCCCAGAAGCTTACATTCCCAGTGGGTAGAGAGCGTCTGTATCATGATGCATAAGGCATCACAACTATATGGGACAGGCTGGAGAGAGCAGTTGGACTTTTCCTGTCCGTCATTTTTGTACGTTCATATGTTACCACCCTGAATAAGAAACCTCTTTATTTGATGTGGGTGCTGTGGCAACCACATTGCCTGTTTAACTCAGGGCCCTGCTGGGATCCCGTGAATGAAAACCATGCCATCTGTAGTGGCCTGAACATCTTTGAATGTGCTAATGTCTCACAATCACAATGGATAACAATTTTAATGACTAACTCATTTATCTTTGGGAGAGTACATCAAAATTCCTTGCCACCTCTTTGTTTGACAATTGTAAACAATTTTACAACACCAAGTTATAGTTCCACATTGTTCACCTGAGGAAGGAGGTAGCCTCCGAAAGCTTGTGAATTTAAAATAAAATTGCTGGACTATAACTTGGTGTTGTAAAATTGTTTACAAACCTCTTTGTTTAGCATCTATAGACTTTTTTCTATCCATTCAGAAAAGTATACTGGAACTCTGGGAATTTCTTTGCAACCTGAACCTGACTTCCTATGAGAAACATAATATAAATAAAACTAACAATCCCTTCCAGACCAAATAGGCAAATATCTCAAACTGATACATTCACAAACAAAAATTAACATTCACTGGCAGATCTAACAGCTTACATTAACACCAGATAATGTGTGAGTTTGAAACATTTATCTTTAGAAAATGCATGATGAACAATGAGTTCATATGGGTGAAAATTACACTTCATTTGAGTTAAAATAGTGTTGACTTAATTATCTAAAATATGCAAACAGTAATTAGATGAATTAATTGTGGAAGAATTAATTTTGTTAATATTTTATTTTGATCACTTGATGTGAAAGACAATTGCCTACAAAATTAATTGGCTGATGGTAATTCGACAGAAATATTCACCAAGTCTTGAAGCACAATTCTTCCCAACAATCAACCAAAATACTCTATATTTAATCAGCAAGGACATGTCTTGAGTTGTTAAAGAGCAGGATATGTTTGCTGTTCAGTGGAGAAATGCTGAACCTTCACACCAACAAAGGATTTATCCATTTCCACCAGTTCTGAATGTCTTGTTTGCTTTTTTGGATGAGAATGAATCTATGCAAAGGGAAGTGCATTATACATTACCATTCAGTGATCTTGGTCAAGTAGGAAATAGCCCAAGATCCCACAATAGAATCATAGAAAGGTTATAGCATGGAAGGAGGCCATTCGGCCCATCAAGTCCGCACCGGCTCTATGCAAGAGCAATCCAGCTAGTCCAACCAACCCCCCTACCACCTCCCCCCGCCCCCCGCCCTATCCCCGTAGCCCTGGAAATTTTTTCCTTTCAAGTACTTATCCAGTTCCCTTTTGAAGGCCATGATTGAATCTGCCTCAACCATCCCCTCGGGCAGTGCATTCCAGATCCTAACCACTCGCTATGCAAAAAAGATTTTCCTCATGTCATCTTTGGTTCTTTTGCCAATCACCTTAAATTTATGTCCTCTGGTTCTTGATCCTTCCACCAATGGGAACAGTTTCTCTCTATCTACTCTGCGTAGACCCTTCATAATTTTGAATACCTCTATCAAATCTCCTCGCAACCATCTCTGTTCCAAGGAGAACAACCCCAGATTCTCCAGTCTATCCACATAACTTAAGTCCCTCATCCCTGGAATCATTCCAGTAAATCTTTTCTGCACCCTCTCTAAGGCCTACACATCCTTCCTAAAGTGCGGTGCCCAGAACTGGACACAATACTCCAGTTGGGGCCGGACCAGTGTTTTATAAAGATTCATCATGACTTCCATACTTTTGTACTCTATGCCTCAATTTATAAAGCCCAAGATCCCATATGCTTTTTTAACCGCTTTCTCAACCTGCCCTGCCACCTTCAATGATTTGTGCACATATACCCCCAGATCTCTCTGTTCCTGTACCCCTTTTAGAATTGTACCCTCTTGTTTATATTGCCTCTCCTCATTCTTCCTACTGAAGTGTATCATTTCACATTTTTCTGAGTTTAATTTCATCTGCCACGTGTCCGCCCATGCCACCAGCCTGTCTATATCCTCTTGAAGTCTATCACTATCCTCCTCACTGTTTACTACCCTTCCAAGTTTTGTGTCATCTGCAAATTTTGAAATTGTGCCCTGTATACCCAAGTCCAAGTCATTAATATATATCAAGGAAAGCAGTGGTCCCAGCAATGACCCCTGGGGAACACCACTGTACACCTCCCTCCAGTCTGAAAAACAACCGTTCACCACTAATCTCTGTTTCCTGTCCCTTAGCTAATTCTGTATCCATGTTGCTACTGCCCCCTTTATTCCATGGGCTGCAATCTTGATGATAAGCCTACCGTGCAGCACTTTATCAAATGCCTTTTGAAAGTCCATGTACACCACATCAACTGCATTGCCCCCATCTACCCTCTCTGTTACCTCATCAAAAAACTCTATCAGGTCAGTTAAACACAATTTGCCTTTAACAAATCCGTGCTAGCTTTCCCTAATCAATCCACAATTGTCCAAGCGACATAGAAACATAGAAAATAGGAGCAGGAGTAGGCCATTTGGCCCTGCTCTGCCATTCAATACAATCATGGCTGATCCTCTATCTCACTGTTAATTCTGTCCTGGATTATCATTTCTAAAAGTTTCCCCACCACTGAGGCTAACCTGACTGGCCTGTAGTTGCTGGATTTATCCTTACACCCTTTTTTGAACAAGGGTGTAACATTAGCAATTCTCCAGGCCTCTGGCACCACCCCCATATCTACGGATGTTTGGAACATCATGGCCAGAACCTCCACAATTTCCACCCTTACTTCCCTCAGCAACCTAGGATGCATCCCATCCGGACCAGGTGACTTATCTACTTTAAGTACAGCCATTCTTTCAAGTACCTCTTCTTTATCAATTTTTAGCCTATCCAGTATCTCAACTATATCTTCCTTTACTGAGACTCTGGCAGCATCTTCTTCCATGGTAAAGACAGATGCAAAATACTCATTTAGTACCTCAGCCAGCTCCTCTGCCTCCATGAGTAGATCTCCTTCATGGTCCCTAATCGGCCCCACCCCTCCTCTTACTACCCGTTTACTGTCTACATGCCTATAGAAGACTTTTGGATTCCTTTCTGGCTGCCAGTCTATTCTCATACTCTGTCTTTGTCCCTCTTATTTCCTTTTTCACTTCCCTCTGAACTTTCTATATTCTGCCTGGTTCTCACTTGTATTATCAACCTGACATCTGTCATACGCTCCTTTTTTCCATTTCATCTTACTCACTATCTCTTTTGTCATCCAGGGAACTCTGGCTTTAGTTGCCCTACCTTTCTGCCTCGTGGGAAGATGCCTAGACTGTACCCGAACCATCTCCTCCTTAAAGGCCGCCCACTGTTCAATTACAGTTTTGCCTGCCAATCTTTGATTCCAATTTACCTGTACCAGATCTGTTCTCATCCCATTGAAATTGGCCCTCCTCCAATTGAGCCCAATTGAGTATTTTTACTTTAGAGTGCTCCGTGTCCTTTTCCATAGCTATTCTAAACCTATGATACTATGATCGCTGGTCCCTAAATGCTCCCCCACTGACACTTGCTTCACTTGGCCCATTTCATTCCCTGGAACAAGTCCAGCAATGCCTCCTTCCTCATTGGGCTGGAAATGTACTGATCAAGAAAGTTATCCTGAACACCTTTCAAAAATTCCTCCCCCTCTGTGCCCCTTATATTATTGTAATCCCAGTCTACAGTAGGATAGTCGGTAAGTACAATCAATGATTTCAACGGCCACTTGATGGTGCAAAGGATGTTGAATAAAACTTTTTTTCCCCTTGTGAACGATACATTCAAATTCAATTTCAATCATAAAAAAACAGTACTACAAGTGAAGACAGATTGAAAATGGTACAAAGCACTCAGAAGGCTAAAAGGGTTAAATTATGAGGACAGGTTGCATTACCTTGAGTATAAGAGACTAAGGGGTGATCTAATTGAGGTGTTAAAAATGATTAAAAAGGAGTTGATAGGGTGAATAGAAATAAATTATTTCCTCTAGTGGGGGAATTCAGAACAAGGGTGCATTACCTTAAAATTAGAGCTAGGCTGTTCAGGGGTGATGTCAGGAAGCAGTTCTTTACGCAAAAGGGAGTGGAAATCTGGAACTCTCTCCACCCCCCCCACCCCCCCCACCCCACCCCCACCACCCCCCCACCCACCCCCCTCCCACCCCCCACCTCCCCCTCCCACCCCCACCCCACCCCCTCCCACCCCCACCCACCCCACAAAAAAACAACTGTTGAGGCTCGGTCAATTGAAAATTTCAAAACCGGAATTGATAGATTTTTGTTAGGCCAGGGTATTAAGGGCTACAGAACGAAGGCGGGTAGATGGAGTTAAGATACAGATCAGCCATGATCTAATTGAATGGTACAAAAGGCTCAAGGGGCTGAATGGTCTACTGATGTTCCTATGTTGAGCGCTGTGGCTGAATGATGCATTATGGATTTTGAAGAAGATGGAAAATCAGATGATGTACGTTGGGCAAGCTTTACTGCGGGTGTTAGCTGGAATCAATTAAAATGGCCTGCAAAATACTTGAGCGATGATGTGCCTCACAAGGAAAAGGAATTCTAACAAGATGCTCAGCTAATGGCTCGGCAAGTGGCTAAACCATTCAGACCAGGAATCTGATCAACTGTACGCTGATAGCTGCCAAGGCAATGCCAGGGATGCACTCTCTCTCTCATATGGTTAAGCATTGAGTCCATTACCATCATTGTTAATAATTAACAAGCAAATGTTGGTGATGAATTGGAGCATGCATTGGTAGCAGTGGAGCAGAGGAAAGGATAACCTTTTAAAAGGATTGAACTGTCCTGACACTATCACTTGCCAAGCGTACGGTATTACAGCACTGGATAGTTCAAAGCCATCCAACTTATTAGGAACTGCAAGGATAGAGACAGATGACCACTGCTCTTTTTAATATATATTAATGAACTGGACTTGGGTATAGAGGGTATCATTTCAAAGTTTGCAGGTGACACGAAACTCAAATGTAGTAAACAATGTGGAGGTTAGTAACAGACGTCAGGAGGATATAGACAGACTGGTGAAATGGGCAGACACATGGCAGATGAAATTTAATGCAGAGAAATGTGAAGTGATGCATTTTGGTAAGATGAGGAGAGGCAATATAAAGTAAATGGTATAATTTTAAAGGGGGTGCAGAACGGAGAGACCTGGGAGTGCACATACACAAATCTTTGAAGGCGGCAGGACAATTTGAAGAGGCTGTTAAAAAAGCATATGAGATCCTGGGCTTTATTAATAGAGGTATAGAGTACAAAAGCAAAGAACTTATGCTAAACCTTTATAAAACACTGGCTAATGTGTTCAATTCTGGGCACCACACTTTAGGAAGGATGTCAAAGCCTTAGAGAGGGTGCAGAAGAGATTTACTGGAATGGTGCCAGGGATGAGGGTCTTTAGTTATGTAGAGAGAGTGGAGAAGCTGGGGTTGTTTTCCTTACAAAAGATTAAGGGGAGATTTGATAGAGGTGTTCAAAATCATTAACGGTTTTGACAGAGTAAATAAGGAGAAACTGTTTCCAGTGGCAAAGAGTCGGTAACCAGAGGACATAGAGTTAAAGTGATCGGCAAAAGAGCCAGAGGGGAAATGAGGAAACATTTTTTTTTAACGCATCAAGTTTTAATGATCTGGAATGCACTGACTGAAAGGGTGGTGAAAGCAGATTCAATAGTAACTTTCAAAAGGAAATTGGATAAATACTTGAAGGGAAAAAATTTACAGGGCTATGGGGAAAGAACAGGGGAATGGGACTAATTGGATAGCTTTTTCAAAGAGCTGGCACAGGCACGATGGGCCAAATGGCCTCCTCCTGTGCTGTACCTGCTATAATACTATGACGTTAAAGAGTTAAAGCAGAAATAAAGTTATAGAATAGTAATTGACTTCAGTGCAGCAAGTAATGAAAGTAAGTAACCTAATGGAGCCGTAGCAGTGAAGTTCAGGCAACAGTATAAGCTTGTCCTTTGAAAATATTAGCAAGTAGAGGACTTGAAAAAGTTGACAAATTCTTTGAGGAAAAAATACTGAGTGTTGACAGTAAAACACAGATTTGATGGAGAGATACTCTGTCCCCGTTCAAAGAACACACTAAGGTGAGAACCAGAGGTATGAAGGTTTTTTATGAACAGATTTAAAAGAACTTTTCATCAACATTAATAGTATTTTCTCATACAGTGTGTGAAGTTTGTATTTGAACTTGTTGTAATCCTATATTGCATGAAAAAATAACTTTATATTCAGCAGCACAGCTTCTGCTTGCATATTTCATCTTGAAGGCTCTCAGGTTGTGCAGCCTGCATCCAACTGGTTCTCTGATATTTTGTCACATATATTGATTGTTAAATTGCATACCAAACATTAGCTCTTACTGAAGTGAGGCAAGGTCTAGAAATGTTTGTACCATAACCTTTTGCAGAAAGCATTCATAAACAATATACATGAAGTATGTTCAGCAATCCTTCATCTTTAAGATTGCCTCCAGAAATATTCTCATTGAAGATCTTGTTAGTGACTCTTAGTGATTTTTTTCACATTTTGTTATTATTTTGGGGGAGAACATTTTCTTGTGTTCTTCAAGGATACAGATGTCAATGCTGAAGACAGTTCTGTTTTGCTTCCAGATGAGGAACAGGATGGGGAAGATTATGAGGTACATCTTTGACTTCATCTGCCACATGATGCTCTAAACGGGAAGTGCTAAAGACACAAAGTGACTTCCATCAGTAAAGTGGCCCCTAGTTTGTTAATTGTGCCAAACTGTGAGCAGTTTGAGGTGTGGAATCACATCATAAGGATTTGGATTAAGATTGCAATTTAAAAAGTCTAACAGGACTGCAATCCTTTTTGACTGACAGAAGAGAAGTTAGGAAACACTACTTCACGCAAAGGGTGGTAGAAGTGTGGAACTCTCCCCCACAAAAAGCAGTAGATACTAGCTCAATTAATAATTTTATATCTGAGAGCGATAGATTTTTGCTAGCCAAGAACATTATGGGATATGGAGCCAAGGCGGGTGGATGGAGTTAAGATACAGATCAGCCATGAACTCACTGAATGGCCTCCTCCTGCTCCTATGTACCTCACTCAGAATGCAATTAAGTTAGTGTGTTTTGGAATCCCATCCTCAGCAAGTTAGCATCCTTGGTGACATTGTCAATGTTAATAAATTTGTTGGTTTTTAATGTCCATCTATATAGAAAGGTTGAAATAAATATATTGAAGAAATGTTATCACTTGACATTGGTCCTCAAGGCTGAAGAGAAAGTTTTCCAAAACCTTGAGAAATGTATCAAAACTAGTGCAATAAAACCTACTCATTGATTATTGGTGCCTTTTTGAGAAACATTTAATTTGGATAATATCCATCTATTCCTCAAAAAATTACATTCTGCTGGAAATGCTGCTATTCCCAATGCACAAAATCCCAATGGACGCGAAGAGGATGGAAAGGACAAGAGCCACGTTAGGAATCTGCAAGCAAGCTCTCGGAATGTTATTTCAACATTAGCCTAAATTCATAACGTAGTCCCATGACAAACATGCATTAAATTAAAATATACATTAAAAAATAATTGATCATAGGACTTGAATTTAATGCTTTATCCACACAGGGGCTTTCAGCTACAGGAAGGCTCAGTTCAATTATCATCGGGGTTACAGGTTGCGGGACACCCTGTGAATTTTCATCAAACTTAATATAGCAGATGAAATGAAATGTCAAATTTTTATATCACTGAGAAGGTACTCAACTTTGTCCTCCTAAATATTTTTTTATTCATGCTGTCACGGTGCTAGACATTAATGACTCTGATGCATCAAAATAGCTAAAAATCACTTTCACTGTTAAATTCATGTTTTCCAAATTGGGATACATTCGTCATTCTTCAAAATTCGTATTTCCAAACATTTTTCTAGACCCCTGTAAAAAGGTTTCTTTATTTAAAAATATCCTGTCCCTTTTAACACTTCAGAATCTCACATCAAGATGCATTTCCCACCCCCAACTAAGAAATATGTGCTTTCAAATCAACAGTGGTCATCGTTCCTTTAGAGGATTGCAGTAGCATTCTAATTAAATTTACTCAGCATACTACAATTCAGGGACATCTGATTTTTTTTCACAAACGTGTCTTTATGGCACATACAGCAATGAACTCCAATCAAGGGGCTCAAAAGGTGTCAGAATATAAATGTGGAGCTCAAGCAGACTATGACCATTATTTTAGTCTTGCATTGCAACCTTGAGTGAGAAATATCTATTATTTTTCATAAATATAATTCATACATTATTTTTCATGATTTTTGTCCTTTTTAGTGTTTCTGTTCTTACATTCTTTGGGGGTAATTTTGACTTTGTGTAAAATGGGTGATAGCAAACTGGCAGCCTGTTTTACATCTCTCATGATTTTTTGACTTCTAATAAAACTTTTTGGAAGGAAGGAAGTGTTGGAAGGGGTGGGCACCACAGCTCAGCATGATCCTAAACATGAGATAGGAAAAACAAAGCAGGTAATTTTAACCTATACCCCACCCGACGGGATTGGGTCGGCCACCTGTTTTCCACCCTCCTCCGCCCCCCCCCCCACCACCCGATTTTACTTTCCATCAACTTCGAAATTGGACCTCGTTTCGCCTGTTTCTCAGACACAAAATAGGTGTGGAAGGGTCTGATTTCATGGGGTTACGTCCCCTGCCCCAAGGGCATCTGAAATACATCCAATGCCATATTGGCTCGGGCGATATTCAGGCATCCCTGGCAGTCATCTTAAACAGGCATATGCTATTGAGGTGCCTAACACCGGGTTAAAGATCTCTCTCTGAAATTGGTCAGAAACATGAGCTGGGCATGATCTGATCAGTTTTACCAGTTCCTTCTTCAGCCTAACCAGCAGTCCTTAAAGGGACCACTGGAGGCCACCAACAGAAAAGCAAGTTTTTTCATTTTAAACTTACCTTAATGTGGAGCCAAGAGGAGTCACAGTGGCTCAACTTGGGCCTCTGGCTTCTGGCATGCAGCGAATGCACTGACCATTTTGAGTCTCAAAGCAGGCCTAAATAGATTTCTCCCACTTCAGCGCCCTACACCATCTACACAATATACACTAGACCTGACACACAATGACAAAGAAGTATTTTGATGCGTTTCAGCTAAGAACTAAAAATATCAATAAAATAAAATGTCTGCTCATCGATTAGTTTGAACTCATGAATTTAAATCGATTCACCTGTGTCATTATTTTTCATTCCAAGTGGCTGCAATGAGAAAACTAGTGTAACTCCAAGAAATTAGCAATCGCCGTTGACTTGATTGGGAGAACAGAGCTTTGACAATCAATTTTGCATGGTTTCGGCGAGTGTATTGGCGGAGTGGTGTAAAAGTTCCAGCAAATTATAATGCGGCTTAACTAATGGCGTATCTCACTTCTACCATGATTTCCTGGGACTTCTGCGCTGGAAAAAAATCCAACACCGTCGATGTGCCATTCCAATGATGCAAATCTCCAGGAAATTCTTAATCTCAATCTCAATTAAGGTACAGAGCCTGTATAACTACTTGTTTTCACATGTTAGGGCAATTCTTCATTTGCTTTTCCTTGATTTTTTTGAAACTCTTGGCCAGCTTTTGCTAGTTTTCTAGGTTGTCAGGTTGCACTAAAAAGCAGTAAGAAGTGGGAACCCAGACTGACTTTCCCCTTTCCAGTCCAGGAGGGCTGAGGCCAATTGTAATGGACCAACTGGCAATACAACTGAGATCAGCTAACTCAGTACAGATCAGGAACTGAAGATGGGACCTTATATAAGTAACATAAGAAATAGAAGCAGAAGTAGTCATACGGCCCCTCGAGTCTGCTCTGCCATTCAATAAGATCATGGCTGATCTTCAACCTCAACTCCACTTTCCCGCCCAGTCCCCATATACCTTGATTCCCTTAGAATCCAAAAATCTATCAATCGCAGCCTTGAATATACTCAATGACTGAGCATCCACGGCGCTCTGGGGTAGAGAATTCCAAAGATTCACAACCATCTGAGTGAAGAAATTTCTCCTCATCTCAGTCCTAAATGTCTGAGCCCTTATCCTGTGACTATGCCCCCTAGTTCTAGACTCTTCAGTCAGGGGAAACAGCCTCTCAGCATCTACCCTGTCAAGCCCTCTCAGAATCTGATATGTTTCAATGAGATCACCTCTCATTCTTCTAAACTCGAGAGTCCAGGCCCATTCTACTCAATCTCTCTTCAAAGGACAACCCGCTCATCCCAGGAATCAATCTAGTGAACCTTCTCTAGTGAAACGCTTCTAAGGCAATTATATCCTTCCTTAGGTAAGGAGACCAAAACTATACACAATACTCCAGGTGTGGTTTCATCAAAGCCCTGTACAATTGCAGCAAGACTTCCTCACTCTTATACTCCAACCCCCTTGCAATAAAAGGCCAACATACCACTTGCCTTCCTAATCGCTTGCTGTACCTGCAAATTTCTGTGCTTCGTATACAAGGACACACAAATTTCTCTGAACACCAACATTTAATAGTTTCTCACCATTTAAAAAATATTCTGTTTTTCTATTCTTCCTACTTTAGTGAATAACCTCACATTATATTCCATCTGTTACCTTCATGCCCACTCACTTAACCTGTCTACATCCCTTTGCAGACTCTTTGTATCCTCCTCATAGCTTACTTTCCCTCCTAGCTTTGTATCATCAGCAAACTTGGATACATTACACTTGGTCCTTTCATCTAAGTCATCAATAGAGATTGTAAATAGCTGAGGCCCAAGCACTGATCCCTGCGGCACCCCACTAGTTACGGCATGCCAACCTGAAAATGACCCTTTTATTCCTACTCTCTTTTCTGCCATTAACCAATCCTCTATCCATGCTAATCTATTACCCGCAACCCCATGAGCCCTTAACAACCTTTGTGTGGCATCTTATCGAATGCCTTTTGAAAATCTAAATATTTTACATCCACTGGTTCCCCTTTATCTACCCTGCTAGTTACAGCCTCAAAAAACACAATTTTCCTTTCATAAAACCATGTGGACTCTGCCGAATCATATTTTGATTTTCTAAGTGCCCCGTCACCACATCTTTAACAATGGATTCCAGCATTTTCCCGAGTACTGATGTCAGGCTAACTGGCCTGCAGTTCCCTGTTTTCTCTCTCCCTCCTTTCTTGAATAGCGGGGTTACAATTGCTACCTTCCAATTCGCTGGGACCGTTCTAGAATTTAGGGAATTTAGGAAGATCACAACCAATGCATCCACTATCTCTTTTAGAACCCAAGGATGTAGGCCATCTGGTCCAGGGGATTTGTCGGCTTTTAGTCCCATTACTTTCTCCAGTACTTTTTCTTTGCTAATATTAACTACTTTAAGTTCCTCAGACCCGTTAGAACTTTGGTTCCCCACTATTTCTGGTGTGTTTTTTGTGTCTTCTGCTGTGAAGACAGATACAAAATATTTGTTTAATGTCTCTGCCATTTCCTCATTCCCCATTATAATTTCTGCTGTCTCAGCCTCTAAGGGACCCACATTTACTTTTGCTACTCTCTTCCTTTTTACATACATGTAGGAGCTCTTACTATCTGTTTTTATATTTCTTGCTAATTTATTCTCAAATTCTATTTTCTCCCTCTTCATCAATTTTTTGGTCATCCTTTGCTGGTTTCTAAAACTCTCCCAATCCTCAGGCTTACTACTCTTCTTCGCAATATTATAAGCCTCTTCTTTTAACCTAATACTATCCTTAACTTCTTTAGTTAGCCACGGATGGATCACTTTTCCTGTGGAGTTTTTATTCCTCAATGGAATGTATATTCATTGAGAATTATGAAATATTTCTTTAAATGTTCACCATTGCTTATCTACCATCATATCTTTTAATCTAATTTTCCAATCAAGCTTAGCCAACTCGCCCCTCATACCTACGTAATTGGCTTTGTTTAAGTTTAAGACTCTAGTTTCGGACTTAAGTACGTCACCCTTGAACTCAATGTAAAATTCTCTCATAGTATGATCACTCCTACCCCGCACCCCCCCCCCCACCACCAGAGGGTCCCTTATTATGAGATTACTAATTAACCTTGTCTTATTACACAAGACAAGATCTAAAACAGTCTGTTCCTTGTTTGGTTCCATGACGTATTGTTCCAGGAAACTGTCTCGAATGCAATCCATGAACACGTCCTCCAAACTACTTTTGCCAATTTGATTTTCCCAGTCTACATGAAGATTAAAGTCCCCCACAATAATTGCATTTCCTTTGTTGCAAGCTCTTCTTATTTCTTGATGAATACTCTGTCCAACAGTATAACTACTGTTGGGGGGCCTATAAACTACTCCCACCAGTGTTTTTTGCCTCTTGTTATTTCTTATCTCTAGCAATACTGATTTTACTTCCTGATCTTCCAGGCCAAGATCAATTTCTCACTATTGTCTTTATGTCATCCTTTATTATCAGGGCTAACCGCGTCCCCACCCCCCACCTCCTTCTCCACTTTGTCTTTTCAAAAAGTCAAGTACCCTGGAATATTTAGTGGTTGTTGGAGGCCAATCATCTCAGCCCCAGGGCATTGCTGCAGGAGTTCCTCAGGGCAGTGTCCTAGGCCCAACCATCTTCAGCTGCTTCATCAATGACCTTCCCTCCATCATAAGGTCAGAAATGGGGATGTTCGCTGATGACTGCACAGTGTTCAGTTCCATTCGCAACCCCTCAGATAATGAAGCAGTCCGAGCCTGCATGCAGCAAGACCTGGACAACATCCAGGCTTGGGCTCATAAGTGGCAAGTAACATTCGCGCCAGATAAGTGCCAGGCAATGACCATCTCCAACAAGAGAGAGTCTAACCACCTCCCCTTGACATTCAACGGCATTACCATCGCCGAATCCCCCACCATCAACATCCTGGGGGTCACCATTGACCAGAAACTTAACTGGACCAGCCATATAAATACTGTGGCTACAAGAGCAGGTCAGAGGCTGGGTATTCTGCGGTGAGTGACTCACCTCCTGACTCCCCAAAGCCTTTCCACCATCTACAAGGCACAAGTCAGGAGTGTGATGGAATACTCTCCACTTGCCTGGATGAGTGCAGCTCCAACAACACTCAAGAAGCTCGACACCATCCAAGATAAAGCAGCCCGCTTGATTGGCACCCCATCCACCACCCTAAACATTCACTCCCTTCACCACCGGCGCACTGTGGCTGCAGTGTGCACCATCCACAGGATGCACTGCAGCAACTCGCCAAGGCTTCTTCGACAGCACCTCCCAAACCCGCGACCTCTACCACCTAGAAGGACAAGGGCAGCAGGCGCATGGGAACAACACCACCTGCACGTTCCCCTCCAAGTCACACACCATCCCGACTTGGAAATATATCGCCGTTCCTTCATTGTCGCTGGGTCAAAATCCTGGAACTCCCTTCCTAACAGCACTGTGGGAGAACCGTCACCACACGGACTGCAGCGGTTCAAGAAGGCGGCTCACCACCACCTTCTCGAGGGCAATTAGGGATGGGCAATAAATGCCGGCCTTGCCAGCGACGCCCACATCCCGTGAACGAATAAAAAAAAATTTAGTTCCCAATCTTAGTCACCCTGCAACCACGTCTCAGTAATGGCTACTAGATCAAACCCATTTATCTCTATTTGTGCCATTAAATCGTCTATCTTGTTAAGAATACTTTGTGCATTCAGATAAAGCGCCTTTAATTTTAACCTTTTACTATTTTTCCCTGATTTGTCCTTATTCACTGATGCACTATTACCATTAAACTCTCTGTCCCTTCCTGACACACACTGCTTATCTTTACCCAAATCGTTACACTGCTTTACGGCCTTGACTTTTCTCTCTAGATTTATAAATTTACCCTTACCTGCACCTTCTCCCCCACCCCACCTCCTTTTTAGTTTAAAGCCGAAGGTCAGTATGGCTCAGTCACATTCTGCCCTTACCAACGGAGCCTTCAGAGAGCTTATCTTAAAATGTGATAGAGCAGCAGACCTTTCTTATGCAATGTATTGGAGAGCCAAGTAATTCTATTGAACAGCTCTCCCTGATCAGATCTCATCAACAACTATCTATACTTAGTTTTTTTCAATACTGTTGCATCAAATTGAGATTGACATTTACTCTGGAATGTTGAAAATATTAACTTATTGCTGCAGTTGAAGCAAATCTAACCATACACTACAAAGTAAACACACGGCACAGAACAATCTAAAAGACGATGTGAATACAGACAATAAAAGTAGTAAGCACATAAAGTAGATAGACAATGCATTAGGAGATGCGTACATACTGCAAAAATTACAGGCAGCACATAGTTCTGGGGTATACTTAACCGCACATATTTTAACATCATTATTCCACAGGGGAAAGCAAAGTGGTTCCCAGAGTTTCCAGGATTAAATGGATCATATAGTACTGTGCTGGAAGGAATTAAGTACCATATTTATTGTTTTTTTTATTGAACCATTTTCTCTCTCAATGGATTCACATCAGTTCCTGTAAGCAGACCTTGTTCCCTAGGATCGAGAAGCTGTATTTTTAAATCAATAAACTGCCCTCCTCAGATTTAAATGCCCTTGGATTAATAATGATCTCACTTGATTTACTGTATTAAACATAAAGGCTGAAAGTGCAATTGGAGGCACCCAAAGTGCTACACAGTGTGAGAGTCTGCTATTGTTGGGCACATAGGCCCAAGGCTTATTCCATATCCCATGTATAGTGCACACTGGTCAACATTGAAGCCTGAATACAGATTGGTGCAAGTCTTAATTCAGGTCTGATAATTATGCCATTGAGGGACGTCCCCAAATTAAGCCTCAGGCCTGATAGGGTAAGCATCACACATATTTGTAACATGAATGCACCTGCACTTCTAGCACAGGGGATGGGTCACACCAAATGTTGTGACTAAAGTTCTACCCTAATTTTAAATAGGCTAAAGAGTTTATCCTACAGCACACTTGGCTGGGGATCAAAATATCTGGCAAAGGAGCAGCTCTTAAAGGGTTAAAGCGTGCCATAAAAGGGGAAGTTATGTTTGTGACATAAAAATGGCTTAATTGTCCACAATGACACAGTGGAGACATGTAAGCAACTCTGTTTCCATTGATGATGGAGGGTTGGAGCTGCTGATATAATTGCTCCAAAGGAGTACGGCCTATTTGGGGTTGAATGCCACCTTCCAGAAAAAGCACAAGTATCAGCTGTATGAAGAGAGGTCAGTAATCCAGCTGTTCCATACCCCAGCTGCAAGTGATGATATTTGCTAGTATCAAAAGAGACAAAAGTAACTGTAGGTCTCAGTTTTGCTCCCATTTTTTGTGGGACTCATCAACCATGGTACGAATCTACACAAGGGGCACCTGCCCCCTCTAGAAGGTGCCATATCAAGCATTGTGCACAAACAATGCCCTTTTGCACACACTCTTACATTGTGCCTAAGCTGCATGACATTTTTTTTTGTTGAAGGTGCAGGTAATAGCCAAGGAACAGCAACCAGATGCTGAGGTACTCCCCTGCTCATTGGGGCTTTCTCAGTAGAGGCAGCAGGCATGGATGCAGAGGATAGCCCTGGTCCCCTAGCAGCCAACCACGTAGTGTTTCTTTTCCTTCAAATAATGTGCTCAATGTGGACTACTGCACAATGAAAACAACATGGCTGCTTCCTGAATTAATGTGTATGATAATGTTTCTGTGGTCAAATACCACCTGAACATTAACTGAGGGCAAATCATCTCTATTCATTAAGGCCATGGGGTTGATATGAAAATCCCTAATACTAACATAAGTACCAAGTGCAACCCTTTTGATGGATTCCTGCCATAGCTGGGCATGGATAGCTGGGCATCCTGGCCAGATGATGCCTCCATTTCCCAGAAGGGATGTAAGTGTTCCCCTTTGCATACATCGCAACTGTCACTTCCCTGATGCATATGTGCATTGCAGACTGCCTGATGAGGCAGATATCTTCTGAAGCAGCTAGGAAGAACAGAGTGGTATGAAAGATTCATGCTGTGGCAACCTTCACTCGTATGGGAAGAATCTGATCCAGATGTGTGCACAACTGCCTGTCCTCTGAAGCAGAGGCTGCAAAGACAGGATTCCTCTGCCATGTCCAGGTGCAGGTGTTGGGATAGTTAACTGTTCAGTCATTGCATCTGCATTTACCGGCCCTTCACAAACTCCTCTTCCTCAGTTCAACCACACAACGTGTTTGGAACCTCCAGAGGATTATCCATCTCACTTTTTTTTGAAAGGTGCCACAAGTGCACAATAGTAACGAGGTGAAGTAGAGGCAGGGGGGGGGAGAAATGCAAAATGGATACTTTCCTAACAAAACCAATTAATGCCTGAAGTAAAATGCAGCCACAGGTAGGTAAAAAAATGCTAAAGAAACTTACCATCTCCCTTTAAGGGGTCTACCGGAGAAGGCGAGTCTCCCAATATTCCAGTGCAGCCAGTTTTTATAAACAAGGCTTGTGTCATGAGTGGACGCTCACCTTAAGTTATGAAATTTGGGTCCCAAATGGAATTGGATTTGCACGTTTGATTGAGGCTCACTTTTCACCCACAAATTGCGGGGTCTCTAAATCGGTCATCCCAGGCACCGGAGGTCGTTGCCTGCCAAGTCTTACCAGCAGCACAAGATGTGCAAAATTGGAACTGATTTGCCAGGGCCAATGATTCCATCAGTTTTCTTCTGGAAACCAGCTGGCACGAAAGTGCCTCTACCAAATGGCAGGATTCCCACTAATGCAGGACATAATTGATTGCATTCCGGCAACATGTGCCCCTAACCCAAATGCAACTCCATAAATTAAAAGGAGTACCACCCCATTAATGTGCAGATGGTCTTTGACCATCAGAACAGAATTATGTACATCTATTGCCTGTTGCACTGGGAGCTACCGTGATTCCTTTATCCTATGGCAGTCAATGGCGCGAACATTATATGCACTACGTATGCCACCAAATAATTACACCAGGACAAGACTGGAGGAGTAATACAATGCATTCCTCCCATCCACCGAGGTCATAGAGTCATAGAGTTATACGGCACGGATAGAGGCCCTTCGGCCCATCGTGTCCGCGCCGGCCATCAAGCCCTGTCTACTCTAATCCCATATTCCAGCATTTGGTCCGTAGCCTTGTATGCTATGGCATTTCAAGTGCTCATCCAAATGCTTCTTGAATGTTGTGAGGGTTCCTGCCTCCACAACCCTTTCAGGCAGTGAGTTCCAGACTCCAACCACCCTCTGGGTGAAAAAGTTCTTTCTCAAATCCCCTCTAAACCTCCCGCCTTTTACCTTGAATCTATGTCCCCTTGTTATAGAACCCTCAACGAAGGGAAAAAGCTCCTTAGTATCCATCCTATCTGTGCCCCTCATAATTTTGTACACCTCAATCATGTCCCCCCTCAGCCTCCTCTGCTCCAAGGAAAACAAACCCAATCTTCCCAGTCTCTCTTCATAGCTGAAGCGCTCCAGCCCTGGTAACATCCTGGTGAATCTCCTCTGCACCCTCTCCAAAGCGATCACATCCTTCCTGTAGTGTGGCGACCAGAACTGCACACAGTACTCCAGCTGTGGCCTAACCAGTGTTTTATACAGCTCCATCATAACCTCCTTGCTCTTATATTCTATGCCTCGGCTAATAAAGGCAAGTATCCCATATGCCTTCTTTACCACCTTATCTACCTGTTCCGCCCCCTCTGACCCTCTGTCTTGCCTAGGGTCCTCCCATTCATTGTGTATTCCCTTGCCTTGTTAGTCCCTCCAAAGTGCATCACCTCGCACTTTTCCGGGTTAAATTCCATTTGCCACTGTTCCGCCCATCTGACCAACCCATCTATATCGTCCTGCAGACTGAGGCTATCCTCCTCGCTATTTACCACCCTACCAATTTTTGTATCATCAGCGAACTTACTGATCATACCTTTTACATTCATATCCAAGTCATTAATGTAGACCACAAACAGCAAGGGACCCAGCACCGATCCCTGTGGTATCCCACTGGCCACAGGCTTCCAGTCACAAAAACAACCTTCGACCATCACCCTCTGCCTTCTGCCACTAAGCCAGTTTTGTATCCAAAGTGCCAAGGCACCCTGGATTCCATAATGGAACACACCTTCATCATCCTCAAACTGCAATTCTGATGCTTGGATAGGTCCAGTTTACAACTCAGCCAAGGTCTTCAATACTATTCTTGCCTGTTGTATTCTTTTGCCCTGCAAAAATGCCTAACCAAGAAGCAAACAGGCAGAAGAAAGGCTGACCACAAGACATAAACAGACATTTTAAGACAATGTTGTGGTTATCGGCAAGGCAAGTTTAATCTTTTGGTTTTCTTGAACCATTTTCAGTACATTGCATGATGTCTTTCTCAAGCAGGAAGTTAAAAGTTAGTTTTCCATCTGACCATGATCTGATTCCCAGAAATTGCAAGAGCTCGAGTACATTTTCTGTGTCTGGTTTCTAACTTGTTTGAAGTCAGGTGACAATTCATCCATATAAAATCCATAATCAATAATATAAATATACATAATATATACACACATGCAAGTGGGACAGTAGATGTAACTTATCGCATCCCAGCAAGAATATCCATTTTGATCTGCAAAAATTCACGTGATACACAAGTTTCCAGGCATTCACAATGGATAAACCTTGAGCTCATTTAGCTCTCAAGGAACCTCATTATTTACATTTAAACAGCATTAGCCAATAAATCAATGATGCTCTCTGATTAAAAGCCCCATTTAATGTCTTGCTCAGCAGTCATCATCTGAACACTAAGAATGAAACAAGCAAAATCCACATGCTTTTGATATCTATGCAGGAAGGAGAGTCACACCCATGTCACTCAAACAAAATTCTCGATGTACAATCTCTCAATACTTACACTTCAGATTCTGACCAGCAACTGTTTTCTTGAAGAGTTTTTCTTTTGAGGTCGGGTGATTTTTGTACTCAAAGTGAAGAATATAAACGTTGGGAGTGGATTTTTTTTTTGCTTTTGTCACTCGGTATCACTATGGTTCCAAAGTACAAAAATCTCATTTCGGAGTAACAGCTCACTTAACTGTGCCTGAACACTAGTGTCTTAGCCCCAATCTTACACTACCGTAAATCCACCAATATGAATCTTTGCGCTTTCTCATCCCAGCGATCTTTATGGTCTGAATAGGTGTTACTCCTCTGCCAATTAATGCAATTATGGACACTTTTGCTCTGTGGGCTTGCACTTACTAAAACTGGCACAATAGCTAGCCATACCCATTTTACAGCTAACAAAAAAAGAGCAGACTTTCACCTCATCAATCTGGGATGGATGGATTGGAACCCAGATCTGGTGGGCAAAGCATTTTGGGTTATTCCACCCTCACTTGACCAACAGTTTTAAGACATGAGCAAGGGAGAATTGAGAGAGTCAAACCCTAAAAAATGTTACAAAAAAGGGCCCAATCACCAATTCAGATGAACATCCAGAATCAGCTTTGACTCAATGGTAGCACTCTTGCCTCAGAGTCAGAAGATTGTGGGTTCAAGCTTCACTCCAGAGATCTGAGCACATAATACAAGCTGACACTTCAGTGTAGTACTGAAGGAGTGCCTTTTGGATGAGACATTAAACCAAGGCTTTGTCTGCCCCCTTAGGTAGATGTAAAAGATCCCATGGCACTATTCGAAGAAGAGCTGGGAACTTCTCCTGGTGCCCTGGCCAACATTTATCCTTCAACCAACATCACTTAGGTCACTTATCCCACTGCAGTTTGTGGGACTTTGTTGTGTGCAAACTGGCTTCCACATTTCCCGACATTACAACTGCGACTACACGTCAAAAAGGTACTTCATTGACTGCGAAACTCTTCAGGATGTCCTGGGGATGTGAAAGATGCTATATAAATGCAAGTTCTTTCTAGCGTCGTTTTTTAGAAAAGCACTTCTAATCAGAATGACCTTCAAATGAAAACACCCATAGAGCATGTTTTAAAAATCTATTACGTTTGCAGCTGTGGACATTACTATTTTTATGGTAGGTTTGCAGTTGACCCTTATTACATTTATGGTTACTGCAAATGTAGTTAAGCATTTATTACAAATTGGCTTAAGGATCTATTCCAATTGCGGTTGATATTCATTACATCTACTGCTTTAATTACATTTTTAAGTGATTAATACGTGAGGGTCACACATTCTTTCAGAAAGGTTACATTCATTTCCAATCCAATGTGTACAACAACATTCTTTTTTACATATATATCCAACTAAGCAATACAGAAAACCTTCTTACTAATTGCACCTCATAGCTCTTTAAAAAAAAACAAGCCATGCCATTTCTCATTAACACAACTGCAGTGATACATTTCAGCACACCAGCAATGCTAACAGCCTGTTTTAGCAGTACAGCACCAGAAAACAAATGATTCATTCAAGAACTGAATGTTAAAAGTGTGCGATCTATCTCCATGCCCTGATCTATCATGTGATGTCCTCACGGTGCTCCAGAACCTTTGGGTAATCAAATCCTTCTGTAATGCCGCAATATTACATAACAGGCATATCCAGTCCAAACGCATTAGTGAAGAGCCACCCATAGATCATTGTTTCGGCATTCCCAGAAGTGCCCAGTTCTGAACAAGTGGGAAAGGGCCAGGGACAGATTACTCCATGAAGAATATGACAAATCAAAATAGTGGGATCAAGTGCGCAATTCAACATCGAACTACTTCAATCAAGAATACTGAATTACTTCTCACATTTGTATGTGGTTGCTGAAAGCTGTCTGCACAGCAATGGCCATCATCAGAGATGTTAACTAAATTCTTCTTCTTTAGACTTACTGGCAAGATATGCGCATGCAATTCTATCAATCAGTACCCATTCTAAACAATGCTCTAGAAAAGATACATACAAATATATGAAAATTATGGGCAGGAAAGGACCAGCTGGTCAATCAAGCTTGCCCCACACTGATGATGGCTGCAGCATCATGACTAGATACTTCCTACCCGCCCTGCAGCCAGGCTAATCTGCAGGGAGAGGCAAAAAAAGAGAAAAACCAAGGGCCAATAAAGGGAAAAAAAAATTGGAAAATTCCTCTCCAGGCGATCGAAAGCAGTCTAGCAGATACTTTTTCTTTCTCTTATCTTCTTTTTGTCTCTCGAGTTAACTTTAGGATACATTCTTTCCCCAATTTCAGTTGATTTGTTTCAGCAAGAATATTTTTGTCCAAACAGTGACTGCTCACGACATCATCAGGGGAACTGACTTAGGGGAATTACTGTTCCTGACAGCGCATGACAACTGAATTAGCATGCATGGTTGAAATCACTTGATCTGTGATGCACCCCAGGCAAATAACAATGTCTCTGCTGAATTAATTCAACTTCCTCAGGCTTGGCAACTTCTACAGGGCAGCTCTTCTGACAATGTCATCAGCACTCATTAGTTAAGTAAAATATTTTGCAGGGAAACCAACCGGAAATAAAATTCAATGTTTTCTTTGCGATCAGTTTTCGTAAAAGGTAGTGCCAAATGATAGGACATCCTCTCCAGTTGTGAGCTTTGAACCCTTCAGTTTTAGGTTCTATCCTAAGTTCCATTCTCGAGCTTCATCACAGCTGCTGTATTCTACTAATTCACCTGAATGATTCAGTACCTGTGGCTTGATTTGACACCTTATCCAAGAAGTAAATCAACACATTGTTGAGGTGAACTGACACGAATACTTATTTTCTATTAAGACATCTCTTCTGGCATTGCTCACTGTGAATGAGAGCAGAAGCAGTTTCATAATAATAGGAATGTTATCAACCAAGTGTGATAGGGCAAGTCTCACTTGATGCAAGTGTGATTTTACAGGAAGATGGTCAATAAATTCACAAAGGCAATAGCAAGCCAGCAGAGCTGGAGAAAATTTTAAGGGTCAATGGCCTAAGGGACTAGTAGGGCTCCAGCAAGCTGAAAAAGGGCAGCCATTTGTTCTTTCAACTCAAAGCTAACCAACAGAGAGATAGGAGGTACAAAAAATTGCCCAGGTATGTCCTGTCCACAAAAAACAGGACAAATCCAATCCAGCCAATTACCACCCCATCAGCCTACTCTCAATCATCAGCAAAGTGATGGACGGTGCCGTCGATACTGCTATCAAGCAGTACTTACTCACCAATAACCTGCTCACCGATGCTCAGTTTGGGTTCCGTCAGGACAACTTGGCTCCAGACCTCATTACAGCCTTGATCCAAACATGGACAAAAAAGCTGAATTCCAGAGGTGAGGTGAGAGTGACTGCCCTTGACATCAAGGCAACATTTGACAGAGTGTGGCACCAAGGAGCCCTAGTAAAATTGAAGTCAATGGGAATCAGGGGGAAAACTCTACAGTGGCTGGCGTTATACCTAGCACAAAGGAAGATGGTAGTGGTTGTTGGAGGCCAATCATCTCAGCACCAGGACACTGCTGCAGGAGTTCCTCAGGGCAGTGTCCTGGGCCCAACCATCTTCAGCTGCTTCATCAATGACCTTCCCTCCATCATAAGGTCAGAAATGGGGATGTTCGCTGATGATTACACAGTGTTCAATTCCATTTACAACCCCTCAGATAATGAAGCAGTCAGTGTCTGCAAGCAGCAAGACCTGGACAACATCCAGGCTTGGGCTGATAAGTGGCAAGTAACATTCGTGCCAGACAAGTGCCAAGCAATGACCACCTCCAACAAGAGAGCGTCTAACCACCTCCCCTTGACATTCAATGGCATTACCATCGCCAAATCCCCCACAATCAACATCCTGGGGGTCACCATTGACCAGAAACTTAACCGGACCAGCCGTATAAATACTGTGGCTACAAGAGCAGGTCAGAGGCTGGGTATTCTGCGGCCAGTGACTCACATCCTGACTCCCCAAAGCCTTTCCACCATTTACAAGGCACAAGTCAGGAGTGTGATGGAATACTCTCCACTTGCCTGGATGAGTGCAGCTCCAACAACACTCAAGAAGCTCGACACCATCCAGGACAAAGCAGCCCACTTGATTGGCACCCCATCCACCACCCTAAACATTCACTCCCTTCACCACCGGCGCACTGTGGCTGCAGTGTGTACCATCCACAGGATGCACTGCAGCAACTCGCCAAGGCTTTTTCGACAGCACCTCCCAAACCCACGACCTTTACCACCTAGAAAGATGAGGGCAGCAGGCACATGGTAACAACATCACCTGAACGTTCCCCTCCAAGTCACACACCTTCCCGACTTGGAAATATATCGCCATTCCTTCATCGTCGCTGGGTCAAAATCCTGGAACTCCCCACGTAACAGCACTGTGGGAGAACCTTCACCACATGGACTCCAGCGGTTCAAGAAGGCGGCTCACCACCACCTTCTCAAGGGCAATTAGGGATGGGCAATAAATGCTGGCCTCGCCAGCGACGCCCACATCCCATGAACAATTTTTTTAAAAATCAACTTTAAAGAAAGATCATGGGGGTAATTTTCAACTTCACGGGCAGGGTGGTGACCTGGCGGAGCAGAGCTGAGCACCCGCCCATTGTAGAATCCACACGATTTTGACTCCATTGATTACAATGGAATGGAAACCATGTGGAAGATGCCCTTTGTCAGGTTACTACCTGGGCAGTGAGATTCAAAATAATCCGCAATGCATTCCCCTATGGTCATTCAGATCAACAGATTCTGTTGGATAGAAGTAATATTTTGATAAACTATTTTTTGAAAAAATCAATATGCTTCCCATGACAGAAACCAAAACTGGTATTTATAATTTTAAGAGCCAGCAATATATGCAAAAACCCAGGGTCAATAAGGCCATATCGCCAACAGGGCAGGAAGAATTAAAAACAAACGAACAGTCAGATATATTAGTCAAGAGCCATCGGTGCTAGTGGCAAAAGGAGGGTAAGGCATTTAAAAATGTATTTTAATGGATGGAGCCAACAGAGCTGGAGAAAATTAAAAGAAGCAGCCAGCTTTATTGGGCAAAACAGGCTACTGAACTGGGCTTCGGCCAGTGGAGCCAGTGAGGCCTGCAGAGAGGAGCTACGGCACAACATTTGGGTTGGTGATTTAGAAAATTATTTGAACACTGAATCACAGGCTGGAGAGTTATATTTGGCAACTTTTGGAATAATTTAAATATAAAGTCACAAACTCACTGGCAATTTGTGAAGCAAAGCCTGCAGACTTTTTGATGAGTCTCTGGCAGAGGCGGAGTGGCTGGGAGACAGAAGCTCCGACAGCGCCACCAATGGTGGGATGTCTGTAAGTACAGTTTGACGGACCCTGCTGTGTGCACTCATGCTGATATGTTCATGTAATGGCTGCTTTTATTTCAGACTCTCTGGAACATTCTGTGTGCATATAACTTTCACCCTTAAGAGACCCTGAAGTGTAATTGCTCCAAATAGTTTTCCTCCCATTAGGGGCCCTCTAGTGTTCAATTAACAATATGCAAGTCCAATGCATATCACTTTCCCCCCTCAGAATTTCAAGGTGACAATAACCATCTCCAAGAATAAGACTGGTTTACAGTTAAAAAAAATGGGCCAGAACATGCACACAGCTTGAGAAAACTTCAAAATGGAGGAAGTTGATGTCGCAGACCCCGCAGTAAGTATATTCGTTCCGTTCTGTATGTCAGTGTAAATAAAAATGTAACTTTTTATAAAAAGCCAAGCAAATAATTGAATTTAATTAAAAGAGACAGAAGTTAAACGTAAAAAAAAATTAATTTACATTTTTTTAAAATGAAATGATCAAAAGATATTACATTAAGACAAAATATGACATTCCACATTTTTAAAAATTAACTTTTAGTTGTTTCGCATTTTTAGTCATCGCGCTTTTAAAAAGTGGCGGAGACCTGGTATTTTTCAGCGTACCTTGTGGTGGCGTAAGTATTTTCGTTCCAGCTGGGCAGATGGGTAAGTTTACGATTTTTGAATGATTTCAGTGATTGTAGTGTAGCGTGCCCCTTTAATTCGCAGCTGTCAAACCGCTGGCGAACCAATAGGAACAAGTTCACAATTTCCGGGTTTTAGTGCGCACGTACGCATTTGTGAACTTGCTTCATCGATTCGCCAGCGGAGAGAGAGGACGCCATTCCGAAGTGAATAAGTTCTGCCCCAATACATTAAATAAAGAAATTCAGCAACGTCATCATGCAATAAAGTGATATAAAAAAACCATAGCACTCTCCTGGTAATAAGCAGGGAAGATGGGATATGCCAACAGTAGAATCATAATATACTATGATACTAGTAGTATACCGACTATGATACTATAATGTAAACCACTTTATCTACAATTCCAAAACATTTTGGAGGTTTCCTTAACCTTTGAGGATACCTTCAAATAGGTTTGATAATGGGTGAGCTGGGAACAACAACAGGAGCAGCACATGGTGACTTCTCAGGTTTGGTTTCAAGACCATTGGGTTTAACAACTTTCTTCAGAGACTGTCCTGAAGCATTCACTCCGCCTGAAGGAGCATGAACAACATCGTGGGAGGTGGTTAGTTCATTGTACATAGGAATAGGTGAAACATCTGAAGCTTTCTGAGAAGGTTTAACAACTACCTCCTTAGGTGGAAAAGGGATTGGTGGTTGGTCACACTCAGTTTAGTAAATCAAAGGCAGTAAACCAATGCATTAATCCTTATGATGCTTCCACCAAAACTAAAAAAGGAACAACTTCAATTTCTGCTCAGTAATGCCAACACTCCATTTTCTCACATTCCCACAGAAATCAGGACAGAAAACTCTTTCTCCCATGCAATATTGCTTCAAAGTTGGCGATCCAGCCTAATGAAGTTTCAACATTGATGTTTCCAAGTCAGGTTTAACCACAGGCATGCTCAGCTTGCCCAGTCACTGTAGTTAATTTTTTTGATTATACTCTCACACTCCTTTTGAGCACAGGGCATCACCCTGCGTTTCGCCCCATCTTTCACATTACGTTGGATTTGGATACCCTTTGCCATACCAAGTTCCAGACTGAATAAGGACTTGTATTCTTCCATGAGTACATCCACTGATCTTGGAGTGGTGATCTTCTTAACACTGGCCCAGTTTAACTTCAGACTACGAAGCCAATCTTGACCCATCAACGAGGGACCTTTGGCCTTACCCACAATTACAGACAATTGTTTTGTCTGATTTTCGTATTTCACTTGGGCTTTTATCCCCCAAGGCTGACAACGAGTGTCCAGAATAACTTTTCAGCAAAATGTCATTTATTGTGGGGCAATTTTCCGAAATCTTTCCTCATATACTTGTGCAAACATAATAGTTACCGCAGCCCCAGTGTCCAATTCAAATTCACATTTTACACAATTTTGAGTTGCCCCTTTCCTGTAATGGAATGCACAGGAAAACACATCTTTTCTCCATCCTATCACCTTGTGGTATGGTTTCTTCCTTAGGTTCCTCATCGGAATCGATGTAATGGACACTGGATTTTTGTCTTTTCTTCTGTCGATTCCTCGCGGTGATATATATATATGGTCTTCATTTCTTCTCCCCGCCTCTAATCTAGCAGCACCTGATAGTTTCTGGCAACAGTTTGGACATTTAACCTCCTTGAAAAAAAAAACGTCTAGATAAATATTTTTTTTAAACCACACCTTCAATATGGTGGAGCAACTCTGTTCATTCCAAAGCTGTTGGACTCTGTGACATGTAAGTCAATGGCAAGCCTGACAGCAGTCTCCATCCCAAGTGCTATTTCGAGAGCTCTCACAGACATGAGTTATCTTCTCGCATCAGTTTCCTCTGTATCAACATTTCCTTCAAACCACAGTCAAAGTGGCCTCTTATTGCGTCGTCGAGAAACCAGCCAAAGTCACATGTTTCTGCCAGTTTCCTCAGTTCTACTATAAACCAAGAAATACTTTCAACGTCTCTTTGCTTCCTCTGGTTAAACCTGAACCGTTTCGCAATAATGAGTAGCTTTGGGTTCATATACTCTTTGACCACCTGGACTATCTCCTCATATGTTTTGTCTTTAGGCTAGGCAGGAGCAATCAGATTCTTAATCAATTTATATATTGCCAATCCGTAGATAGTAAGGCAAAACTGCTCTCTTTTTCACATCCATTGTAAATTTATTTGCATCAAAACAAAAATTAAGGGTTTCCACATACTCCAGCTAGATCCTGTTCAGTACTCTTTAAATTTATGATATTATGAATAATTAATGACAAGAATGACCACTACCAAAGTAACCAAGATGTCCAATATTTGATCTTTGTAACAATGTGTTCTCCATTATCCTGGTTGCCAAACGTTATATCCGCTAAACACTTAAGTTGATGTGGTAACGTAATGACTGCTTTTATTTCAGACTCTCTGGAACATTCTTTCTGGATATAACATGCTCCACAAGAGGAGACCCTGGAGTGTAATTGGCACAGTATGGTTGCTCCTATCAAGGGGACCCATCATGTTACATAAAATTTACAGCACAGAAACAGGCCATTCAGCTCAACAGGTCTATGCCGGTGTTGAAACTCCACACGAGCCTCCCCCCACCTTACTTCACCTAACTCTACCAGCGTAACAACAAACAACAACAACAACAACTTGCATTTATAAAGCGCCTTTAACATAGCAAAATGTCCCAAGGCGCTTCACATGAGCGTTATCAAATAAAATTTGACACCGAGCCACATAAGGCGGTATTAGGACAGGTAACCAAAAGCTTGGTTAAAGAGGTAGGTTTTAAGGAGTGTCTTAAAAGGAGGAGAGAGAGGCAGAGAGGTTTAAGGAGGGAATTCCAGAGCTTAGGGCCTAGGCAGCTGAAGGCACGGCTGCCAATGATGGAGCGATGAAAATCAGGGATACGCAAGAGGCAAGAATTGGAGGAGCGCAGAGATATAGGAGGGTTTTAGGGCTGGAGGAGGTTACAATGATAGTGAGGGGTGAGGCCATGGAGGAATTTGAAAACCAGGATGAAAATTTTAAAATCGAGGTGTTCCCGGACTGGGAGCCAATGTAAGTCAGTGAGCACAGGGATGATGGGAGAACGAGACTTGATGCGAGTTAGGGCACGGGTAGCAGAGTTTTGGATGAGCTCAAGTTTCTGGAGGGTGGAAGATGGGGAGGCCAGCCAGGAGAGCATTGGAATAGTTGAGTCTCGAGGTAACAAAAGCATGGATGAGTGTTTCAGCAGCAGATGGGCTGAGGCAGGGGAGGAGATGGGCGATGTTACGGAGGTGGAAGTAGGCAGTCTTGGTGACTAAGCAGATATATGAAGGAACCTTCTATTCTTTTCTCCCTCTTGTACTTATCTTGCTTCCCCTTAAATGCATCTGTGGTATTCGCCTCAACTACTCCTTGTGGTAGCAAGTTCCACATTCTAATCACTCTCTGGAAGAAGGAGGGATGCAATCATATTGATGGGAAAACACGAACTGGCATTCCACCCACTAATTATAAATACGTGAGCCCACTGATCTCCCCACCCAAATTCTTGCTTTGCATTCCCAGCATGCAAAGCACTATAATGGGAATGCCAATTTGTAGAATCTACCCCAACATTTAATGGCATGTTGCATCCCTCACCGTTAAGACATGGCGGTGCAAATCACAACATGAAATTATACACCAAGTGTCTCTCCCCTCCAAAATGAATACATAAACGCACGTCAATATTCAGAATATAAACATTATACCACACCTGCCATTCTCAGAACAGGAAAAAGCTCCTCCTTTTTGTGGGTTAAATGAACTGAATGAGGATGAACAATTAACAGGGCAATACAGACAGCCTCTCAATTCAAATTACCTGACAGCCCATTTCTATTGGGGAATTGCTGGTAGTGGAAACACTTCTCTCGTATACTCTCATTCTCTAGGCTCCAAATTCACCTTGTTAACACTTTGGAGAAATACTGCGATGTGGAGATGCCGGTGATGGACTGGGGTGGACAAATGTAAGGAATCTTACAACACCAGGTTATAGTCCAACATTTTAATTTGAAAATCACAAGCTTTCGGAGCTTACCTCCTTTGTCAGGCGAGTGAAGGGTTCTAAAAACGCATAGCATATATTAGGCTGGGAGACGATCACAGCAATCAAAGGTGTCGTTGGTGTTCAGACAGGTTAGCCACCGAAAACATTACATCCCAGTATACTGAATACGCAATGGGTCAGATTACAAAGACAAAGACAGAGAGAGAAAAAGAGACCCGAAAGGCAGAGAGAGAGAGAATGTCCAGTTGTATTAAAAACAGATAGCTTTTGTTCGCTGGTGGGGTTATGTGTAGCGTGACATGAACCCAAGATCCCGGTTGAGGCCGTCCTCATGGGTGCGGAACTTGGCTATCAATTTCTGCTCGACGATTTTGCGTTGTCGTGTGTCTCGAAGGCCGCCTTGGAGAACGCTTACCCGAAGATCAGTGGCTGAATGTCCTTGACTGCAGAAGTGCTCCCTGACTGGGAGGGAACCCTCCTGTCTGGCGATTGTTGCGCGGTGTCCGTTCATCCATTGTCGCAGTGTCTGCATGGTCTCGCCAATGTACCATGCTCCGGGGAATCCTTTCCTGCAACGTATGAGGTAGACAACGTTGGCCGAGTCCCAGGAGTATGAACCATGTACCTGGTGGGTGGTGTCCTCTCGTGTGATGGTGGTATCTGTGTCGATGATCTGGCATGTCTTGCAGAGGTTGCCGTGGCAGGGTCGTGTGGTGTTGTGGACGCTGTTCTCCTGAAAGCCGGGTAATTTGCTGCGAACAATGGTCTGTTTGAGGTTGGGTGGCTGTTTGAAGGCGAGTAGTGGAGGCGTGGGGATGGCCTTAGCGAGGTGTTCATCGTCATCGATGACATGTTGAAGACTGCGGAGAACATGGCGTAGTTTCTCCGTTCCGGGGAAGTACTGGACGACGAAGGGTACTCTGTTGGTTGCGTCCCGTGTTTGTCTTCTGAGGAGGTCTATGCGATTTTTTGCTGTGGCCCGTCGGAACTGTCGATCGACGAGTCGGGTGTCATATCCCGTTCTTACGAGGGCGTCTGTAGGTGTCCATCGCGTTCCTCCTCCTCTGAGCAGATCCTGTGTATTGGCAGGGCCTGTCCATAGGGGATGGCCTCTTTGACGTGGTTAGGGTGGAAGCTGGAGAAGTGGAGCATCGTGAGGTTGTCCGTGGGTTTGCGGTAGAGTGAGGTGCTGAGATGCCCGTCTTTGATGGAGATTCGTACGTCCAAGAAAGAAACCGATTCTGAGGAGTAGTCCATGGTGAGTTTGATGGTGGGATGGAACTTGTTGATGTTATCGTGTAGTCTCTTCAGTGATTCTTCGCCGTGGGTCCATAGGAAGAAAATGTTGTCGATGTATCTGGTGTATAGCGTTGGTTGGAGGTCCTGTGCAGTGAAGAATTCGTGCTCGAACTTGTGCATGAAAATGTTGGCGTATTGGGGTGTGAATTTGGTCCCCATGGCTGTTCCGTGTGTTTGGGTAAAGAACTGGTTATCGAAGGTGAAGACATTGTGATCCAGGATGAAGCGGATGAGTTGTAGGATGACGTCTGGAGATTGGCTGTTGTTGGTGTTGAGTACTGAGGCTATTGCAGCGATGCCGTCATCGTGGGGGATACTGGTGTAGAGTGCCGAGACGCCCATCGTGGTGAGAAGTGTTCCTGATTCAACTGGTCCGTGGATGCTGAGTTTTTGGAGGAAGTCTGTAGTGTCGCGACAGAAGCTGGGGGTTCCCTGTATGATGGGTTTCAGGATGCCCTCGACGTATCCAGAGAGGTTCTCACACAGGGTTCCGTTGCCTGATATGATAGGACGTCCGGGTGTGTTGGCTTTGTGTATCTTTGGGAGGCAGTAGAAGTCTCCCACGTGGGGAGTACGTGGGATGAGAGCGCATAGAATGCTTTGAAGGTCTGGAACGAAGGTCTTGATCAGTTTGTTGAGCTGGTGGGTGTGCTCTTTGGTCGGATCTGCGGGTAACCGTTTGTAGTGTTCCTGGTTGTCCAGTTGTCGGTATGCTTCTTTGCAATAGTCCGTTCTGTTCTGTATGACGATGGCTCCTCCTTTGTCCGCTGGTTTGATGACGATGTTGCGGTTGGTCTTGAGAGCGTCGATGGCGTTGCGTTGTGCTCGGGTGACATTCTGGACTGTCTTGTGAGTGCGGCTGATGAATCTGGCGTTGACGCATCTCCTGACAACTTGAGCATACATGTCAAGCTTAGGGCAGCGACCCTCCGGAGGAGTCCAGTTTGCAAGTAAGCAGATTTTCTCGTTACTGTCTCAAAGTTAATCCTTCAACAATAACTTCCGCGTGATTCGGGCCCAAGTGAGTATTCAACAAGTTTTAATATTGACTTACAACAGAATTGCACTACAGCTGTCTTCAACATTACATTAAATGACAGGCAATTAATACAACCTGGTTTCCGTGGTCTCAAGGTGATCAAGCTCGACCCCCGTAGGCTGCCTCTTGTCTATGGACCTCCAACTGTCTTGAGAGGTCTAACTTTTGGGAGGGAGCATGCCCTATCTTTATACTATTCGGCTGCTTTGTTCTGCATGTAAGCATCTGTGTCCTTATCTCCTAGTTGTTAATTATCCCGCTGTGCCTGACACTATGCTAACAACTCAAGATGAGCTGTTTTGTGTAGCGTAACTAGTCACCCCAACCTTCATCTCTGTTTTGTAAACTGTTTGTTCCTCTTAGGAATGCATAGGTCCTTGGTTACCACATCCTTTATTTGGGTGCAGACTCTCTCATGACCTCGCTCCCATTCGCATCGCTCTTTTGCCCGGATGCCATACTCGACCATGCTTCTATTAAACCATATTATTACACTGTAGCAAATTGTACACGCACACAAATCTTCCACATGCAGCTGCAACAGAATTATTCTAGCTTTGATTTACCTGTGTAGGCCGTGTAGGTAACTTATTTAGGATCAGAATTGCATTGTATATTTAATAGAGAGCCATCTGTTGAAATCTCTCAATTTGTACAGAGCTGTTAAATCACATCACAATCTATGAGCAAGCAGTTTATCACTGTGATTATTCACACACCAGGGCATGGAACTTTCATTGACCTTTTAGCTATTCCTGGTGCTGCCACTCATCTACGTTCACTTATAGCAAGGTAAATGTATTTATCATTGAAACAAGTGATGCTGTTCATTGTGCAGGCCTTTGATTCATTTGGTTGCCAATTTGAATCAGTTACTACCTTACCAAATGTGATTATCACGATTGTTAACCCTACTCTTCTCATAAATAATTTGTAGCTTTTGCTGATCTTCCTGAATTAATTCATGATGGGGACTCTCTAGAAGTGCATGAATTCTTTTAGAAAAACAGATCAAGTCCCACGTGGTGTCAGCTTCCACGTGTATGCCTTTGACACCGAGCTCTACTTCTTCACTGCACCTGTGCTAGTCGACTACTTGTCCGACATCCACTCTTGGATAAACAAAGCCATCACCTTCAGCACCCACCACAAACTTCATACCCATGCCACAGAATCCATCCCCCTCCTGACCATTGCCTTCGGCTGAGTCAGACTTCACAACCTTGGTGTCCTGTTAAGTACTAGGACCACTGCTTTTCTTGATATGTATTAATGGCTTGACCTTGGGTGTACAGGGCATAATTTCAAAATTTGCAGATGACACAAAACTTGGAAGTGTAGTAAACAGTGAGGAGGAGAGTGATAGACCTCAAGAGAATATAGACAGGCTGGTGGAATGGGCGGACCATGGCAGATGAAATTTAATGCAGAAAAGTGCAAAGTGATGCATTTTGGCAAGAAGAACGAGGAGAGGCAATATAAACTAAAGGGTACAATTCTAAAGGGGGTGCAAGAACAGAGGGAGCTGGAGTATATGTGCACAAATCTTTGAAGGTGGCGGGACAGGTTGAGAAAGCGGTTAAAAAAAACATACAGGATCCTGGGCTTTATAAATAGAGGCACTGAGTCCAAAAGCAAGGAAGTTATGTTGAATCTTTATAAAACACTGGTTAGGCCACAACTGGAGTATTGTGTCCAATTCTGGGCACTGCACTTTAGGAAGGATGTGAAAGCCTTAGAGAGGGTGCAGAAAAGATTTACTAGAATGGTTCCAGGGATGAGGGACTTCAGTTGCGTGGATAGACTGGAGTGGGGTTGTTCTCCTTAGAGCAGAGAAGGTTGAGAGGAGATTTGATAGAAGGGTTTACAATCTTGAAGGGTTTAGATAAAGTAAATAAAGAGAAACTGTTCCCATTGGCAGAAGGATCGAGAACCAGAGGACACAGATTTAAGGTGATTGGCAAAAGAAGCAAAGACGACATGAGGAAAAACGTTTTTACACAGCGACTAATTATGATCTGGAATGCGCTGCCTGCACGGGTGGTGGAAGAAGATTCAATCGTGGCTTTCAAAAAGGAATTGGATAAATACTTAAAGGGAAAATATTTGCAGGGCTACGGGGAAAGAGCGGGGGAATCGGACTAACTGGATTGCTCTTACAAGAACCAGCACGGGCTTGATGGGCTGAATGGCCTCCTTTTGTGCTGTAACCATTCTATGATTCTCCAATTCTAACCCTGAACTGAGCTTCTGACTCTATATCACCACCATCATGAAGATCAATTGGTCCCTCAACACCTAAAGTTTAAAATTTGCATCACTTATGCTTAAATCGAATCATTGTCTTGCCCCGATTATCACGGTAACCATCTTTCAGCTCTAACCCCCAACCGAAATTTTCCGTTCCGTTCACTCAAACCTTTTGTGCAGCTGCCTCCCTTAACCCCATCATCGGTAGCTGTGCCTTCAGATTTCTAGGTTCCGCTCGCTGAATTCCGTCCCTCTCCTCCTTTAAGACCCTCCTTAAACCCCAACTATTCGACCAAACTATTAGCCACCACTAATCTCCCTTTCTTTGACTCTGTAGAGCGCCTTGGGATGTTTTTGCATGTTAAAGATGACAAAAATGCAAATGATTAGTCTTGTGTGTCCAATAAAATATGGCGATTGATTTAATCAAAGCTTTCTTGTAATTGAGGCAATGAGATATAAATTTGTTTTAGGTAATAGAGCAGAATGGGCAATAGTGAAATGACAGCCCGTTTCGCACTCTGTCCAATTTTCTTTTCTAATTGACTTCACGTGTTAAATAGTGTACACTATAATCAAGTTATGACCTGTCCAACACACTGAGAAGGCTGGGTCTAGCTACGCTGGCCGAGCAGGATGTCCTGTCCAGCTGAACCTTCCCCCCCCCCCCCACCTGTCCCAGGTGGAGAAGTTCCTGAGGAGGAACCCCTTCGACCACAAGGCCGTCAGACAGTGGTCGACACAAATCGTCCTGCGAGTCCTGCAAGGAAAGGAGAGGGTCGACTCGATCAGGCTTTTCCCTGATCAGACAGTCGATGCCATTTAATAATATACCTCAACGCCAGAACTGACCAACAGGCACCAGGATGTAGCCTGGATGGTGGTGAGAAGGGCCCACCCAGTGCAGTGCTTCCTACACGCACAGAATCTCAGCACCACCGTGGGCTGCCCTCGAGGCTGCGGCGGGGAGGAGACCGTCGTCCACCTTCTGATGGACTGCCTCTTCGCACAGAAGGTGTGGAGAGAGATGCATTGGTATCTGTCCCAGTTCACCCCCAACAGCTCAGCAACACAGGATGCTGTGCTCTACAGGCAGTTCCCCAGCACGCACACCGAGACAGATATCACCTGCGGCTAGAAGCCCATCAACTCGGTGAAGGAGGCCCTTTGGTCCGCCTGAAACATGCTGGTTTTCCAGCTAAAGGAGCTGTCCACGACCGAGTGTTGCCGACTGGCACACTCCAAGGTCCAGAAGTACGTGCTGCGGGACGCACTCAAGCGAGGTGCGACCAACACAAAGGCTCTATGGGGAAAGGCCAGTGTGTAAGGCCATCCCACCTTGTATTGTACGGAATGTATTAGAAAATATCTACTGTGCTTTTTAAAAATTGTAACAATGAGATCATAGTCTATACAACCTGTACTGTATTGCTTTGAACTGCTGTGCTGCATTTTGTGTCCTCTATTTGAACTGTGTCTCAACCATGTGTATCTTCAAATTTTATGCAATAAAGTATGTTTTGAAATAAAAGTCTGTGAAGATTCCATCAGCCGAAGTTAATGAAATTAGCCACAGGTCATTTTTAAAAACATTGGAATCACGTCAGTTGAATGCCATCATTCAGCGCAGGGAGGTAACAACTGTGCACAAAGGTTGTTCCAAGAAAGGGACCCTCAGGAATTTGTTTTGGGCGACAGGCCTTATTGACCTAAATTCTCCTTGAAGCATTCTCTGCTGCGACTGGTATTACAAATGTGCCTGATGCTGCATAACAAACATCTGCTTCATTCCTCAGAGGCAGGTCCTTTGTTACCTCATAGAAGGAATGATTAATATTCTCCGAAAAAGTTCTTAAAGTGACATCTGTTTTGTTGCATGTGCTATTAGTCTTTTCACAAAGCAGTCATTTGGCAGCACCTTACAATTCTGTATTATTTTTTTAATGGGGAAGGAGAAACCTTCATTATGATATCAGAGAACTCATACAATGGTTATTTTACCAGACCAAGATTACAATGAGATATTCAGGTATAGTAATCATTCTGCTTAAACCTGCTGTCTCTTTTAGTAAACCAATTTTCTGCTGTTCAGACAGGTTCAGGTATTGAGATATAGCTGAAAGAAAATCAGAAAATGGTAGGAACACTTAGAATCATAGAAAGGTTACAGCACAGAAGGAGGCCATTCGACCCATCGAGTCCATGCCGGCTCTATGCAAGAGCAATTCAGCTATTCCCACTCCCGCACTACCCCTCCCCCCCCCATATCCCCGTAGCCCTGCAAATTTTTTCTTTTCAAGTACTTATCCAGTTCCCTTTTGAAGGCCATGATTGAATCTGCCTCAACCATCCCCTCAGGCAGTGCATTCCAGATCCTAACCACTCGCTGTGTAAAAAAGATTTTCCTCATGTCCTCTTTGGTTCTTTTGCCAATCACCTTAAATCTATGTCCTCTGGTTCTTGACCTTTCCGCCAATGAGAACAGTTTCTCTCTATCTACTTTGTCTAGACCCTTCATGATTTTGAATACCTCTATCAAATCTCCTCGCAACCTTCTCTGTTCCAAGGAGAACAACCCCAGCTTCTCCAGTCTATCCACATAACTAAAGTCCCTCATTCCTGGAATCGTTCTAGGAAATCTCTTCTGCACCCTCTCTAAGGCCTTCACATCTTTCCTAAAGTGCGGTGCCCAGAACTGGACACAATACTCCAGTTATGGCCGAACCAGTGTTTTATAAAGGTCATCATGACTTCCATACTTTTGTACTCTATGCCTCTATTTATAAAGCCCAGGATCCCGTATTCTTTTTTAACCGCTTTCTCAACCTGCCCTGCCACCTTCAAAGATTTGTGCACATATACCCCCAGATCTCTCTCTTCCTGTACCCCTTTTAGAGTTGTGCCCTCTAGTTTATATTGCCTCTCGTCATTCTTCCTACCGAAATGTATCACTTCGCATTTTCTGCGTTAAATTTCATCTGCCATGTGTCTGTCCATGCCACCACCTGTGTATATTCTCTTGAAGTCTATCACTATCCTCCTCACTGTTTATTAACCTTACAAGTTTTGTGTCATCTGCAAATTTTGAAATTGTGCCCTGTATACCCAAGTCCAAGTCATTAATATATATATATATAAAGAAAAGCAGTGGTCCCAGCACTGACTCCTGGGGAGCACCACTGTACACCTCCCTCCAGTCCAAAAAAAACCATTCACCACTACTCTCTGTTTCCTGTCCCTTCGCCAATTCTGTATCCATGCTGCTACTGTTATTCCATGGGCCACAATCTTGATGATAAGCCTACCATGCGGCACTTTATCAAAGTCCATATACACCACATCAACTGCATTGCCCTCATCGTCCCTCTCTGTTACCTCATCAAAAAACTCTATCAGGTTAGTTAAACATGATTTGCCTCTAACAAATCCGTGCTGGTTTTCCCTAATCAATCCACCCTCGTCCATGTGACTGTTAATTCTGTCCTGGGTTATCGTTTCTAATAGTTTTCCCACCACTGAGGTTAAACTGATTGGCCTGTAGTCGCCGGGTTTATCCTTACACCCTTTTTTGAACAAGGGTGTAACATTTGCAATTCTCCAGTCCTCTGGCACCACCCTCGTATCTACAGATGTTTGGAAGATTATGCCCAGTACCTCCGCAATTTCCACCCTTACTTCCCTCAGCAACCTAGGATGCATCCCATCCGGACCGGGTGACTTATCTACTTTAAGTACAGCTAGCCTTTCAAGAACCCCTTCTTTATCAATTTTTAGCCCATCTAGTATCTCAACTATATCTTCCTTTACTGAGACTTAACAAGTCAGTCAGCATCTGTAAAGAGAACAGATGCGTTAACATTTCAGGTGTAAACCCTTCATCAGAAATTACAAATGGACAGCATTTAAAAAGGGGAGGGGGAGGGAAAACTCACACACACACACACACACACACACACACACACACAATCTGTAAATAGCCTAGGTGGAAAACAGGAGATGGTGAAATGGCTGCAGTTGCATTAGAATGACAATATGAGGTATAATGAGAGGCATCAATAACACTTACAAGAAACAGAAAAATTGTGAATGGAGTGGTGGGGCATAACACAGATAGAAATGAAAGCATGAAAAACTGGCCAAGCAGAACAGGGTCCAGCTGCCTAGGAGCCTGGGAGAAGCAACAAGGCAGATTAACACAAATGGTTGTGTTCAACACTGGAATTATGCAAAGTGATTGCTGGGTGAACAGGTCATGCTGGGACATTTTCCTCTGAATCCATGCAGTCAATTCTGAAAGAACACTCAAGTTTGAAAGTCCATCAAAGTAGGACAGGGAAACTGTCCCGCTTTTTATATTGTTGTCTCTCATTCAGATTCCAGGATCCAGCTCACATCAATTATTCCATTAAATCCTGCAGAAAAAGGATTGAACAGCACAAAATGCCAGGAATCGGCTCACGGACAAGAACAACAACAACTTGCATCTATATAGCGCCTTTAACATCGTAAAACGTTCCAAGGCGCTTCACAGGAGTGTTACCAAAAGCTTGGTCAAAGAAGAGATGAGAGACACTGGGATTCCAAATTAAAAGGCCGACAAAAAAGCAGTTTCAGATGGGGGCCTGGAAATAATACATCACCTTCAAGGTCCAAATAATGTGGCAAAGCAATTAAAAAATAAATTGGGATATGGAGCAATGGAATACAGGTCTACGACATTCTGCTGATACTTTACAATACGCTGGTCAGACATCACTCCTGTTCAGTTTTGGTCACCATGCCACCTATACTTACATTTGAAAGGGTACAGAGAAAAACAACAATATGGATCCCAAGTGGAAAGGCAGCAAGTTGAGAGGCAACATTAAAAAAAACTCAAAGCTTTACAGTCTACAAAGCCAGTGGTTGGGAAGAGGGCAAATGTCAGTGTGGGATTATAAAAATGTTAAATGATCAAGTAGACCCAGATTATCACCTCTAAGAATGATAAAACAGAGTATGACAAAATTGAAATTAGTTGAAAGTAAATTTAGAAGAGATTTCAGAAAGGACTTCTTTCTTCGAAGGGTGATAACTGTTTGGAATTATCTGCCAGGTCAGGAAATGAAGGCTAAAATGTTGGGGTTAGAGTTTATTCCTCTTAATTCAAAGTCAAGTTATCTGATAATTCAAATGTTTGATACTAACTTGCCATTTTGCTGTGTTATTTATGTTGCTTAACTCAAACCACTGGATAATTCAAACATTTTTAGCACAAAAAACGAGTTTGAATTATCAGAAGTAAACTGTATTCAAAATACAATTGAATGACTTGACGGGAGAGTTAATACATTGGAGAGAAGGGCTTTCATAGGCCAAAGGCACTCTTCTCTGCCCTGACTTTTAATATGTTCAATTTCCTGAAATTATTTACCAACAGGTTTTACTAAGACAATTTCTCAACCCATTGACTCAATTTCAGTACATCCGAAATAATAGGGATGTTTCTTTCCTGCAAGCATGCTGGATCATAAGGATCAATACTGCGCAATGTTCAGTTATCCTGGGCTTTTTTCCCCCGAGCTCTGCACTGTAATACCTCCACAGATCTTCATTCAAAGCAGACCAAGTCTGAGCAATCATTGAAGCCCATACAATGTTAAAAGTAGCTGCTCAGAGGAGCTCTGGACTTAACCTTAGATGCTGCATCACAGACAGTGGGTTAAATTCCTAACCTGCTTGCTTTTAATCTGCATTGCTCCCAGACTAGTATTACAGTGAATTCATGTGGTCTTACAATCAACAATTCAAAGGGGGCACCCACTTTGGGGTTTTGAACTCCCTCACTTATGTGTGACGAAGGAGGAAGCCTCCGAAAGCTTGTGAATTTAAAATAAAATTGCTGGACTATAACTTGGTGTTGTAAAATTGTTCACTTATGTGTAGCAAGGCTAAAACCAGAAAAGCAACATTTTCTGGTGTGACCAGTTAAATGATTGTGATAGAAACAGACTTCTTAACACTATCTAGTTCAAATTGTACTTCTGATGAGATAGTGTATCATGTTTATGAGTCCATGATTCGATTGTTTCTTTTCTTAAATTGAGAATTCCCTCTATAAAGATCGGCTGTTGGAAATTTGTAAACGGTATTTCTCTGTTGTTCATTGAATAGGAAACAAACAAAAAACAAATTCCCCGCAGTGGCTCTGTGACTAGCCATATAGTGTGGAATGGAACTAAACAGAACAGGATGGACTTGGGTGCAGATAGAATTGTAGAATCTTACAGCACAGAAGGAGGCCCAACGTGCCTGTGCAGGCTCTTTGAAAGAACTATTCAATATGTCCCACTCCCCTGCCCATTCCCCACAGCCCTGCAAATGTCTCCTTTTTAAGTATATATCCAATTCCCTTTTGAAAATTATTATCGAATCTGCTTCCACCACTCTTTCATAACAACACGCTGAGTAAAAAAATGTCTCCTCATCTCCTTCCTGGCTTGTTTGCCAAATATCTTAACTCTGTGTCCTCAGGTTACTGACCCTTCTGCCAGCAGAAGGTCAAAAAGTGCTGAAAACCTGATAAACTGACAGGAAAGGGTAGAAGTAACTCAATAAGTCTGTTAGTATCTGAAGAGGGAAAAGATGGGCAAATGTTTATGGTAGAGTCTCCTCACAAAAAATAGAATTCTGATCAACAGTCTCTACTGAAGATATCACCTTGTCTTTTCTTCTTTTTGATGCTGTGTATTTCTAGCACTTTCTATTTTTATTTAAGGTCCCAGGCTCAATCCTTGCTTTGTGCTGAATTAGCTGTTGTCAGCTATGTTGGGGCGATAGGGGCATTGCAATTGTCCTGGATGGGGAACTGAAATCAGGAAAAAAAATCATCCAGTGACCCTCGATACACAGTGGAGGTAATTTTTACCCCCGAGATCAGGTGGGTAGTAAAAAATAGTTGATTCTTGGAGCGGGACCAGCATGCCCACTTCTGGGTTTAACCCAGGTGCATTAGGATGCGTGCGTGCAACAGAAATCCGGAAGTCCCGTTCCCACTTGAAGCCATCGGGCCAATACCTAAAGGGGCAATGTACCTCACTGTGATAGTTGAGGCATTTACATTTTTATATATTACAAATGTAAAATGCATTTAACTTCACCTGTTCGGGTTTCCCTTCGCTTCTGATTCACATCAGGTGAAAGCAGGCGGGAAGGGCCGGATCCATGAGGTGAGTGCCTTTATTGCACTGCTTGTGGACCAGGATGAGCGGGAGTGCTTCATCCAGCCCCAACAAGCTCACCTGGTGCAATCAGACCCCCGCGTTCTGCCGACCCTCCACCCCATAGTGGGCCCCCCCACCATTGGTGGACCTCCACCTGGATGGTGGACCCATCCCCCACTCCCAGCCAATGGCAGACTCTCTCCCCACCTCGTCGGCCGATATCCCTCCACAGCTCCGACTCCTCCCGGCCTCCGATCTTCTGGCGACCTGATCAGCTCCTAGACTCTGATGTCCTCCACAGCCCCCCAATGTCTTCCATGGCCCACGATCTCTCCCTCCCTCTGATTCCCGCCCAACAGCCAGCTAGCCCGTCAACCAGGCTGGCTGCTGGAAGTAAAATTTATTGCCCTCATTAAGGTCGCGATCACAGATTGTGACCCGCCAATTTAACTTCCGGGTTTCGCATCCAATTATCTTCCCCCCCCCACCACCCCCGCTCCCTTCCCGCCTCCAAGCTAAAATCATGCCCAACGTGTCTGTATCGATATTAGATGAGGACATGGTAGGGTCAGGTTTGGCTGAGAAATTCTCCACAGTAAAATTCGGAAAGAAAATTTATATCTTTAACATTATCAATTGAATTTGATAGTGAGTTGCTTCATATAGAGCACGTACTGTTTGCAGCAAGCCTTTCTTTCCTTGACAGAGAACTCTCATTTACATCTGATGCTTTATCACCTTCGTAATAACGCCCATCTCCGTCCGAGCCTCAGCCCATCTGCTGCTGAAACCCTCATCCATGCTTTTGTTGCATCCAGACTCGACTATTTCAATGCTCTCCTAGGCACCCTCCTATCTTCCACCCTCTGTGAACTTCGGCTCATCCACAATTCTGCTGCCCATATCCTAACTCGCACCAAGTCCCGTTCACCCATCACCCCTGTGCTCGCTGACTTACCTTGGATCTCGGTCCATCAATGCCTTGAATTTAAAATTCTCATCTTTGAGTTCAAATCCCTCCATGGCCTCGTCCCTCTCTATCCCTGTAACCTCCTCCAACCCTACAACCCACCGAGAACTCTGCGTTCATTCCAGTTGTGGCCTGTATGCATCCCCAATTTCTTTCGCCCCACCATTGGTGGCCGTGCCATAAGCTCTCTCGGTCCTAAGTTCGGGAATTTCCCAACCTAAGCCTCACTGCCTCTCTCTCCTCTTTTAAGATGCTCCTTAATACCTACTTCTTTGATCAAGCTTTTGGTCATCTGTCCTAATATCTCCTTTTGTCAAATTTTGTCTGATAATGCTGCTGGAGAGCACCTATAAATACAAGTTATTGTTATTGTCACATCTTCAGGAATCCCCAAATGCTTTTGCTGCTACCATTACTACCACGACTACTGCAACCACTATTACTTGCATTTATATTATACCTTTAACACAGAACAAATGTCAAAAAGGTGCTTCACAGAGGCAAATGGGAAAAAAATGGATGTCGAGCCAAAAAAGGAGATATCACTGAAGGGGTGGATTTTAAGGAGGACTTTTAAAAAGGAGACGGAGGTGGAAAGGTTTAAGGAGGGAAATTCAGAATTTGTGACTGAGGAAGCTGAATGGATGGCCATGAATCGTGGGGCAAAGGGAGGCAGGATACACAAGAGGCTGGAGTCAGAGAAACAGAGAATTATGGGGGAGGGTGGGGATGTTGTACCACTGGAGGAGGTTACAGAGATAGCGAAGGGCAAGGGCAATGAGAATTTTAAATTTCAGGCATTGGGGAACTGGGAGCCAATGTCAACATGGACAGGGGTGATGGGCGAGCGGGATGTGCTGTGGGATAGGATACAGGCAGCAGAGTTTTTGGAATGTGTAGGATGGGAAGCTGGTCAGGAAAGCATTTGAATAGTCAAGTCTGAGGATGATAAAGGCCTGAATGAGGGTTTCAGTGGCAGATGGGCTGAGGTAGGGACGGAGGCGGCGAGGTTACGGAAGTGGAAGAAAGTGGTTTTGTAATAGAGAGGATATCAAGTGAGCTCAGCTCAAGGTCGGATACGACACTGAGTCTTAGTCAGCCTGAAACAGTGGACAGAGAGGGGCATGGAATCAGTGGGGAGGGTACGGAGTTTGTGGCTGGGGCCTAAGATAATGGCTTTAGTCCTCCCAATGTTTAGCTGGAGGAAATTCCAGCTCATGCAATGAATTACTTTTTGAAGTGCAATCAATTGTTTTGCAGTCAAATACAGCAGCCAATTTGCAAACAGTAAGGTCACACAAACAGCAAATGGCCAGTTAATCTGAAAGATGGTAAGTTCAACAAAGCAATAAATGCTGCACCAGGATACCAGCCTAGGTTATATGCTCAGGTCCTGGAGTGGAATTTGAACCCATATTCTTCAGCCTCAGGCAGAAGCATTGCCAACTGAGGCAAGTCAACACTGACAACAACACTTGGGGAAACAGCAAAAGTCCACCTTATAAAACAAAGTAGGATAGAAGACAATATAAAATGAAATGATCAGGTGATGCCAAGTTTGAATGCCATGACTTCAGATGCAAACACATCATTTTATGCATTCATCATTGCAGCAACCCAATAATATTCTTCTTATTTAAGCATACTTTATTTGGATAGGATTTCAAAGATATTACACTGGAAACATTTCCAAACCTAACACTTCAACTGCAATTCCAGATTTCATTCTGCGTTAGCTAGTTCTCTGATGTGTGCTCAAGCCTTCTGCTGGAAGAACATCAATTTAATACTGAGCTGTTTCGTCTCGCATTAAATATAGCTGCAGCATCTGCTCAAGATCTTTAACATCTGTGGATATATTCATTGGATCAGATCTTGATGGACTTCAACCGCACAGCAAACTGTTATTTTGATTGCAGTGATCAAATATAACTTGATAGCTGTACAGTGGTGTTCGGCATGCTGGCTTCAAATCATTATTTTACCATTTCTCTCTAATAAGAGTGGAGAGAAAGACCTCATGGAAATAATTATTCCCCCTTCACCCCAAACAGCAAATTCTGTTTACTTTTAGCAAACAATTCTGTAAACTTCACTCGCTCAAGGAGCTCATTAATATTCATAAATGGGAGCTCGGGTAATTGGAACTACACCTACATCAATGTGGTTTTCAATGTTGCTTCTTTTCTATTCCACCTGCTTGAAGCTCCAGGACATGACTCATCGGTTACTGTATATAATGATGAAGGCGTCAATGATATCTCAATGAGAAATCAGTCACTATACTCATCTTTGTATCCCTACTTCAACATCTAACTCAGGAGTAGCCAACTTTTCAGAGCTCAAGGGTCGAAAAGAATTGTTCTGCCAAAGAACCACAACTGGGTCCTGGGACCAAAATTGGATCTCTGCTGTTGTCAGCTCCACACAAGGCAGGTCCTGCAGGTCCAGAAGTGCAGCCATCAACAGGCGAACCATTCACCTGCAATCCACGGCACTTGCTTTAAAGTGCTGCAAACTAAACTATGACCATGTATGTGCTTTGCCCTGTTCAATGAATACTTTCACAAAGATGAGCAATTCAAAAAAAAGCAAGCAATCACTTCTCCTCTAGAGAGCCAGTGCACTGCACGGTGAAGCACTGAGTCAAGAGGGAGATTTTCATGGAGATCTTCAATCAGATTTTTGAAATGTATTAAGTGCATGAGTTTCAACGAAGTTCACAATTTCCAAAGCAATCTTCACAATATGCTTCGGATTGAGATGGTTTTGACACTAACTGCTCTGAATGAATGATGTAATGAAATGTCCAGAATTTAAGAAAGCTGCCATCAGATTTACAAAGAGTCACTAACCCACTTTATGTGCCTAACATTGCTGGTGCCCCATCTGTAGCACTGACAGTAAGTTTCTGTAATGATAAAGCAGCTTTCTGACCAACAGACGTTATGGCTTCCTTGATATCCACAGCCCATGTTCAATTGTTCAGTGACACACTATCAACCAGTTTTTCCTTCATAGTGCAATCACCAGACAGAGCACAACTCTGTACAGCTAGTGGAGGCTTGTCCTTAGCATCACAAGACTTATCCAATGCAAGATTTAAACATGCCACTTCTGGAGGCTTGACTGCATTTGTTGTTCAACTTCATTGCTGAGATCTGATTTCCACACTGTGATGATATAGTTGGTTTCTCAGCACATTGTTATCTGGGCATCAGACACCAACAATATAATTGACATTTATTTTCACTAAAAGCACCCATCCAGTAAGGGTTTTTATTAACTGTGGGCAACATTCCATACAGCATGACACAAAGCTAGAGTCACAATTTTAGATATCGTGTAGTAAATTTAATGAAAACACCTTTCTGTTTTTCAAACTGATGTTATTATCTTCGCTTCGAAAGGATAAACCTCAGCACCCTTGGGAAAATCTGAGCAACAGGCTCACGGGGCTCGATTTTCAAGCTGAAGTGCGGGTGCGTTGGGGCTCCGAAAATTGGGAAATCCCGAGCGGGTGAGGAAACCGGCTCCAACCCGCCGACTTCTGGGTTCCCCACAGACGCGTCTGTGAGTGCGCGTGCCTCACAGGTGCGGAAGACCCACCGGCAATTAAAGCCGGTGGGATGATAGTTAACACAGTTATTTAGATAGTGTAACTATTTGAAGTAGTTAATTTCATGGTGATTGAGGCTGGGGACGATTTCGTTCAGCCTCAGTGTGTTTCCCGTGCTGTGGGAAACACTTCATGTTTTAGGAGATGTGTTTCAGCCAGCAGCCAGTTGGACATTGAAATGCTTGTTTGACAGATGGGGATAAAAGTTGAGTTATTACAGCAGGGCACTCTGTTCTTTCAGACAAACTATTGGCTGGGAAATCTGTGTGTTTAGACTGAAAATTCTTAGTTTCCACTCAGAATTGTTCTGTTGACACATATTTACCAAATTTTCGGACACCCTCAAACTGACACCATCATGATGGGGGGGGGCGCAATGGCTGCATTCACCACTACATCTGAGGACGAGCAACATCACCAGCCTCGCCAGGCACTTTGGCCACTTGAAGCTCCATAACACAGTGTTGTGCCACAAGCACCTGCACAAGACTACAGAGGGCAACATCAGAGAGAGCGACGTCGCAGGAGGCACTACCCTCGTGTGGAAAACCATAAAGAGATGCCTGACCATATTAACTTTCTAATACACCTAAACCATAAATGTGGACTTGACCATATTAATTTTCTAATACCCTTAAACCATAAAAAGAAGAAATGCATGATGGATAAGTTGACCATGTTAACTGACCAGCTGAATATAATAGAAAGCTTATGTTTTAGTTTCTCACCAAAGACACACAGAAGCACAATTGTCGAATTACTTCAAGTTCTCTCATGCTGATAACTGTCTGACTAACAGAAATGAATGACCATATAGCCTTGAGACTGAGTACAGAACTGATAATAAAGACAGTTTCTTAGGGGAAAAATACTTTCCCAGGACAGTGTTCAAAAATCACGAGGCAGTCATGAGGAACCAGAGGGTGGGTTCCCTATTTTGATTGACTAACCATTTGAACCAATAAAGAATGTACATGCACGCCCATATTCTACACAGGTAGGCGTTATTAATTAAACTGTATAAATGTGAACTGTTTCCTTTGTTCAGTGAAGAGGTTGTTCTGACCATTGTTCAGAGCACAGCTACCCATGTATACAAGTTTATTTTAATAAATTCTTACTTGTCTGAAAATAAGTGTTTGGAGTTAATGCATTGTATATAATTGGTAATTAAGTTTTCGACACTCGCCAGAGGGTCTACAGACCGAGGCTCAGCTTCCTGGACCTCTCTGAGGAGCAGTGCGTAAGGAGGCTCAGAGTGAGTCGCCAGGTGGCTACAGACATCTGCAGCCTCCTTCATGCCAAGCTGCTCTCGGCTGGGCAGAGTGGCATCTCATTACCTGTCGTTGTCAAAGTCACCACTGCCCTCAACTTCTTCGCCTCCGGATCATTCCAGGGTGCCACCGGGACATCGCCGGAGTCCTTCAGTTGTCTGCACACAAGTGTATAAGGCAGGTCACTGACGGCTTGTTCTGCAGGGCCTCGCAATACGTCAACTTCCCCATGGTTGACCTCAGCCAGATGAAGATGGCAGTGGGATTCCACCCTGTGGCTGATTTCCCACGAGTACAGGGTGCAATCGATTGCACCCATATAGCAATCCGACCACCTCCACACAAGCCAGGACTGTTCATCAACAGAAAGGGGTATCACTCCACCAACGCTCAGCTCGTTTGTGATCACCGGAAAAGATTTCTTCACATGTATGTGAGATTCCCTGGCAGCTGCCATGATTCTTTCATTCTGAGGGAATCCAATTTCCCGGGGCTCTTCTACACACCGAACAGCCTTAAGAGCTGGCTCCTCGGGGACAAGGGATACCACCTGCACACGTGGCTCATGGCACCTCTGAGAAACCCCATCACCGAGCAACACGTCGATACCGTCACCACACGGACTGCAGCAATTCAAGAAGGCGGCTCACCACCACCTTCTCAGGGGCAATTAGGGATGGGCAATAAATGCCGGCCTCGCCAGCGATGCCCACATCCCATGAACAAATAAATAAAAAGAAAACAACAGCCATATCGCCACCAGGTCTACAATTGAACATACAATAGAGCTTCTCAAGATGCAATTTAGGTGCCTCGATTGTTCTGGGGGAGCGCTTCAATATGCACCAGACATAGTGGGACTCATTGTAGTATTGTCTTGTGTCCTCAAGTGCTGCTTGAGGCGGCCCCATCCATATCTGCCATCCACATTGAGGAGGAGGCAGAGGAGAAAGAATCCATGGGCAGAGCAGTGGCTCACCTGGCTGCTCGTGAGGCCAGGCAGTCACTGATATGTGAATGGTTCTCCTAACATCAGAAAGTTTGAAGAGTCCAGTCCTCAGACCACCTGGAAAGAGCAGCGCTAACACCAGCGTCACCCCCGCCATGCACAAAACAATCCTCCAACTACACATACATCCACTGTAAAGTGACCCAATGGGCGGCATCAAGTGTCGCCGTTCATAGTGAAGCTCATGAAAGGCCCTATCACAAAAGCCAGTCAAGAATGGCCAAGACGTTGCAGTAGTGGTGAGAGTGATAACATTTAATATCAACATAACAAAAAACAAATATAAATGGAAAACATGACAGTCTGTCAGACACCCTTGCGCATACCCTTTGTGATCACAAATCCTTAGCCTTCCTCTTCCTACCGCTTCTACGTGGTGCATCCCCTGTGGCTGCAGCGGAGATAGTGGCAGGTTGCTCATGTTCATGCTCTGACTGCTTAGATGCATGCGGCCTGAGCCCTCTGGGGTTTGAAGACTGTGAGGGCCCCTCCAAAGACTGCTCCACCTGCACCTGGGCAAGGGCAGACTAGGCCACCTGGAGAGGAGGCAGCATTGCGGGTACTGGTTGAGAGGGGGGCAACGGGTGAGACGTGGGAGCGCTTTGAGTGGCGTCCCCACGCCCATGTCCCCTTTTGCCAACATCCTCCTTCTGGGCCAGGCCCATATCAATCTTACCACACTGCTGGAGAACAGTTTGGAAGACATGTGTAATGCCTTGTAAGGCCACTTCTAAAGTATCTGTCAGCAGAATGTTGTTTACCCTGAGTCCGAACAACCATTGTCAGTGCCTGAATGGACTCGTTTGTGAGCCGTGCTTGAAGCTCAACGGAGGTTGCCATTCTCTCCACCAGAGGCATTCCCGCACTTACCTGTACCGCCATTCCACTAATGCAGGAGTTGGACGACTATCCTCTGGACTATTGTGGAGAGTGTGTGTTGCACCTGTTCCAGTACCTTGCAAATGTGCTGCTATCTCTCCATCATCCTCCTTTTAAAGGATGGCCCCCAGGGTTCAGCATCTGCATCCAGCTGAGCAGAGCCTAGACAGGAGTGCGCCCACCGACGCGGAATCTTCACAGCTGCCCCTGCCACCAGTGTCTGCTCGTGCTCACTTGCGTGTGGTGATTCATCAGGTGCCAACCCAACTAACTGACTACTAGGACCCACCGAGGTGTGAATATCTGCGCTGGTGGATGGCTCGGTATGATGTGATGGTGTGCCCTCAGACACTGGAGCTCCTCTGAGGAATCGCCCTCTGCCGTCACCGCGGTCATTGAAGGTCCTGTAAGAGAACAGAAGGCAATATTAAGCATCATCAGAGATGTGTCATGTTGCGATGAGCATACTGAGGTGTTGAACATTGCAAGCATTGTTAATATCAATTCATGTTGTGTGTGATGAATGTTAAAGTTGTGTCACCAGACGTTTGTGGGGTGCCAGTCTTGGCGTCCCCGACGGACAGGTACCAGAGGGTGCGGCTGATCTCCAGGGCCTCCTGCTCCGCATCTGTGAGGACCACTATTTGTTGTGGCTCTCCTCCAGTCCTCGCCCTCTCACGTGCATTTTGCGGTCTCTTTTCCTAGAACGGGAGAAAGTACAGACGTGTGAGTGAGTGATGGTGACGTGGCCAACCGAAGAATGCATTGGTTTGGGTGAGGCTGACCGTGAAAGGGAAACATCAGAGGGTGAGTATGAGACATAGCCATCACAATGGATCAGGATTGGGGTGAGTGGTAGTAGTAGGGTCACAAATGGGGAGGTGGGGAAGTACTCAGCAAGTGAAGGTAAGTTAAGGGTGAGCCTTAAGTGGGTGTGAGGAGTGATATGATGGAGTAGTCTTGGCAGTACAGAATGAGTTGGGGGAGGGGGGGTGCGGTGTGATGTGGAACATGGAATGCAGGAGAATCGGTAAGTGTACTCACTTTTGTTGACCTAGTTAGGCCATTGAAACGCTTCCTGCACTGGATCCATGTGCGGAGGACGTTGCTGCTCCTGGTGACCTCCTCTGCCACCTCAAGCCAGGCCTTCTTGGTGTCAGAGGCAGGACACTTCCACCCATCCGCAGGGTAAAACACTTCCCTCCTCCTTCTCACCCCGGCCAGCAGTTGCTGCAGTGAGGCATCATTAAATCTTGGAGCAGCCTTGCCCCTGTGCTGCTCCATTGTGCCTTTTTGGTCTTTGCTGCAGCAAAAGCCTTTGGAGCAATGGTCCTTTAAATAGAGCCGCTCCAGCTGACAGCCCGTCATGCAGGTGCGCAGTCCGCCCACAGCGCAGCTTTCGGATGGCAAACCAGAAAGCCACGTTAAGGTCCACCAATTAACTCGCGATCGCGTGGGAAACGGTAAGATTTTATTAGTCGGGTTACCTGCGCGTCCTTTGGCCCCCCCCACCCCGACCTCAAGCTGCCATCCTGCCACCATTTGCAAATCGAGCCCACGGTTTGTGCTGTGATGACGGGGGATTTGAATGGAGACAGCCTGCCATGAGAAAGAAGGTTTTCCATTGTACCCTTTTATAAAACAAATAGGAAAGCTAAGAATAAGTGATTCTCATCCTCGTACATTCTTTTCTCTTACATTTTTCTGTCAGGCTTGATCACGCCGTTGTAGGGTTTATCAAGTTTATGTTCACAGCAGAAATAAGTCACCAGTTTCACCCTCACTTCCAACTGCAGTACCAGATGGAAGCATTCACTTTCAATTTGTAAAGAAAAACGACACTTTTACATTTCTCTTACCTCTGCTCCCTCATATTGATATGAACATTGTAAAACAAATGAATGATTCTGAAAAAGACAACTAAATCCAACAATGATTTTTTTTTAATACTGCAACACACCCTGGGCCTCAGACTCTGGAAAATGAAAGCCTTCAGCTCAGCACCAATATTTTAAATCTAACATGGCATATCCTTGACCAGTGGACTCCATAAAGGAGAATCTTCAGCTCATCTTACAAACACTTAGCGCTATAAATACTGACTTGGGGGGGTGGATATTAAATGCAGTGACATGGGCACCTATCAAGCGAACTGCTCTGTGCTGGATGGTGTCGAGCTTCTTGAGAGTTGTTGTGGCTGCAACCATCCAGACGAGGGGTGAGTATTGCATCATACTCCTGCCTTGCAGATGGTGCAGAGGCTTTGAGGGATCGGGAGGTGAGCTACTCATTGCAGAGTACCCAGTCTCTGCCCTGATCTCGTAGCCACAGTGTTGATACAGCTGGTCAAGTTCAGCTTCTGGACAATGGTAACCCCAAGATGTTGATGGTGGTACTATTGAAGGTCATAGGAGAAGTCTGGGCTCTACCTGGCAATTATGTGGTTCAAATATTAGCTGCCACTTGTCAGACCAACCCTGTACGTTATCAATGTTCTAGTGTGGGCTGTCATGGGCTGCTTCATTATCGATGGAGTTGTGAATAGAGCTAAACGCTGTGGAATTGTCAGCAAACAGCTCCATTCCTGACCTTATGCTCTGCTGCCCATATTCTAACTTGCACTGTCCCGTTCACCCATCACCTCTGTGCTCGCTGACCTACATGGAGTTCCCAGTCTGGGAACTCCTCGATTTTAAAATTCTCATCCTTGTTTTCAAATCCCTCCATGACCTTGCCCCTCCCTATCTCTGTAACCTCCACCAGCCCTACAACCCTCCGCGATTTCTGCATTCCTCCAATTCTTGCCTCTTGCGCATCCCCAATTTTAATTGCTTCAATATTGGCAGCCATGCCTTCAGCTGCCTAGGCCCTACCTTTGGAATTCCCTTCCTAAACCTCTTCGCCTCACTCTCCTCCTTTAAGACGCTCCTTAAAACCTCTCTCTTTGACCAGGTTTTTGGTCACCTATCCTAATATCTCCTATGTGGCTCGGTGTCAAATTTTGTTTGATAGCGCTCCTGTGAAGCACCTTGGGATGTTTTACTATGTTAAAGGTACTATATAAATGCAAGTCGTTGTTGTTGTTTTTAAGGAGGGAAGGTCATTGATAAAGCAGCAGAAGATAGTTGGGTCAAGGATGCTTCCCAGAGGAACTCCTCCAGTGATGTTCTGAGGCTGTGATGGCTGGCCTCCAATAACCAAAAACATCTCCCTTTGGGTCAGGTATGATTCCAGCCACTGGAGGATTTTCCCTTTGACTCCTTTGGACTTCAGTTTTTCTAGAGGTCCTTAATGCCATATTTGATCCAATGCTGCCTTGACATTGAGGGCAGCTATTCTCACCTCTCCTTTAGCATTCAACGCGTGTGTCCAAGAATGTGATGGGGTCTGGTAGAACCCAAACTGAGTGTTAGCGAGTAGGTTATAGGTGAGTAGGTGTCACTAAATAGAACTACAACTTGCATTTATCTTCAATGTAGGAATGTTTTAAATATCTATCCCAAGTTAACACAGCTCCAACTATTGCGGATTACATTTTCCTGGTGATTATTCTTCAATGCATATTATTAACTTTAGGTATGGTTATAGAGTTGACATATATTTAAGTTAAAATGAAACCAATTCATGAGAACAGAAAGCGCTGAACAATGGTTGGTTGGTGATGCAGTTCTAAGCTAGTTTTTTTCCTAAAAAGTTAATGTGTGAGACACTCACAGCCAACAGAACAATGTTGTCAACAAATAGGTTTAAGCACACTTCTCAATTATTGGGCCAGAACTTGCGCAGAGCAGCGAGGCAACGATCGCTGCAGCTCCTGCGAACTGAAATAACAAATGTACTTACTGCAGACTCTGTGGCATCGACTGACTTGATTTTGAACTTTTAAAAAATTGTGCGCAATCAACTCAGCCTCTGAGCAGCGTGAGTCGATGCACGTGGAACAGTTTATGAGAATAGAAGGCACGCCCGCAAAATCTGTCAGGTAGAGAAGTCACGCCCACAAGTAGGCGAGCAGACTTCATTCATTTAAAAAGTTAGTATTCTGGAAGTCATTGTAAACAAAAATTTTATTTTTTTGTAAAAAGCCAAAGAAATAATTGAATTAAAGGTATAGAAGGAAACATTTAATTTTATTTTTAAATGAC